>NC_056735.1:838333552-838433552 GCF_019279795.1 Protopterus annectens
TATGTATATGTGATACATACTGATAGAAACACTAATCATGTGTGAGGGGGATAGGGACAGACAGATATGTATATGTAGCTGTCTGTATGTACAGTCATTTTTCCACATAACAGTTCTTTGTGAGAAAGAGGCAACAGACTGTTTCTTTTCCATTATTAGCATATTTAGATACTGAAAATCCCTTTGCAACTGTGAGAGCTTTTGAGAAAGGCATAGCAAGCTTCTTTCTGTTACAGAATGTAGAGATAATTGGGCTAAGAAATGATTCTCAGAGGTGGTGTTAAAGGTTATGCTAGAACAGATAGTCTATTCAAAGCAGAGGTTAGTTTCCCCATATGAGGGTTAATTTGTTTTTTGTCTCAATTTTTTGTTCAAGTCCTTTTTGTTGGGTATCTAGGAATTGCAACTAGTTTGCTACATCAAATGATAATAAGTAATTCTCTTTAGTTAAATATATGTGCTCATTAGTTAAAATGTACACACACGACTAACACTTTGAGTGGTAATCATTTAAATATGAAATATACTTCCATTAATGTAAATGATCTGAATAATAATTGTAAAAGGGGAAGTCTTAAAAATATTTGAAGATGCTTAATGCACAGATTATTTTTTTCAAGAAACGCACCTTATACAAGAAGACATTAATAAAATTAACACAAATAGCTATACAGTTTTAGTAAGATCACACTATAAACAAAAGAAGAGAGGAGTAGCAGTCTTATGGAAAAACTCAATCTTAATTACAAACATTTTAAATACTTATTGTGGAAAAATGGGGATCTTCTGTTTAGTAATGATACCCATAAATGGGAAGATATGTACTCTAGTAAACATTTATTGGATACATGGATTAGGTGTAAAAGTAGGCAGTCAGCATTTAGAAGACATTGCACACTGTGTTAAATGAAAAATAATCATAGGACAGAGACTTTAATTGTATAATGAATGATGAGAACACTGATGCTAGAAACACACAAAAGAAAACAGCAAATTCTAAGGTGCTATCTTATTTTACTGAGACTTTTAATATCATAGACAATGAATACTACCCTCTTCAACATGGCACACATTCAAGAATAGATAGAGTACACATATCAAGAGATCTAACTACAAAGTTGGATAAAGTCAAAGTAGTCACATGCCCATTGTCAGATCATCATGCAATTATTTTTGATTTAGATTTAAATACAAAACAAAGAATAACTCTAATGAGAATTCCTTCATGCATAACAAACTTAAAGGAATTTAAGCAATTCTATGTTAAAGAGATACAAACATTTTTAGACATAAATCTTACTGAAGACATGTTACACATATATATATTTAGTACTCATTGAAGTCGTATTTATATGGTAAAGCATTTACATGGTTTAAAAATAAGAAAAGACATGGAACAAAGACTTTCTAGAACTCCAATCAAGAAATGATACATTAAAGTTAGACATTCAGAAGATGAACTTAATAGGTGAATTAGATGGCATGCATAAAAAATATTTAGAGACACTACATCATAAGACAGTGATAAATTTAAAGAAGATCAAACTATGTTCTTATTCGATGAACCACAGAAATCAGAAAAGAATGCAAATAAAACTAATAAGATCATAAAAGCTAATCAAATAAAGGAAATATACATTTCAGATACCAGAAAGAAAGTATCAGACTTAGAAGGGATATCAGAAGCATTTAAATTATTCTTTCATAAATACCCAAAAGGAAATAATAGAACCTCAAAACATATTAAAGTCTTTCTTTAGAAAACATATCAAAACCAAACTAACAGATGATCATATAAAATTAATAGACAAACAAATAACCATGACTGAATTTAAATCCCAAATTAAAAATGTAAAGACAAACAAAGCACCTGGCATAGATAATATAATCTCAGAAATTTTAAAATTATTAACTAAAGAAGCTCTGACATGTTATTAAAAGTGTTTGCATTAATAAAGGAAAGCAAACATATTCATCCTTCTTGGAAATATACAATAATATCACCTATTTTTAAACCAGATAAAATGCAAAAGAATGTTCATCTTACAGACCTATATATTTAATAAATGTTGATTATAAAATGTTTATGGCGATACATGTGGCTAGGCTCAAACAACTACTTCCATTATTAATAGCTGGAGATCAAACTGGCTTTATAAAAGACAGAAATACATATGATAACATTAGCATATAATAACATTAAAATAATTATATTTTTTAATTTATTACATTAATCATGCAAAAAAATAACACGAATATGGTCAGTTTAGACATAAAAAGTGCATTTGATTTTGCCCATTGGGATTATCAATGGTCAGTTCTAGAAGATTATGGATTTTCTCAAAAATTCACTCTTAATTAAATCACTTTATGATATATCCTTAGTATATGTAAAGATTGGATCATGCTTTTCTAAATCTCTAGCAATTACTAAAGATACAAAGCAGGGATGCCGTTTGTCTCCATTATGATTTGCCTTAGTAATCAAACCTTTTGCAAATTATATTTGAATGGATAAGAATATTAAGGGTATGCAAATTGACAATAGTCTGGAATTAAAAGTACATTTGTTTGCAGATATTTTGTTAACCTTAAAGGATGATAACACTTCTCTAAAAACTCTATTAAATTTAATTGCACATTTTCAGAAACTCTTGAGCCTTAAATTTAATGAAAATAAGACACAGATACTACTTGCAAATTCTAGTAAGAAAGACATACACAAGGATTTTTCTAAATATGTAGCTGCTGACAATAAGATAAAATACTTAAGGGTTACATTAACAGATGAACTATATAAGACAATAAAAATAAACTACTATAATGCTTTAAATAACATTAAATCATTCATTCAAAAATGGAATAAATACTTTTTATTTACAACAGAGGGCAGGCATTATATAATTAAAATGATTATATTTCCAAATATATTATGCTTCATACAAGCTTTTTTTATACCTACCCTAAATCTTGCATAAAACAATTTAATAAACTAATGCTAAACTTCTTATGATATCCCAATAAACACAGAATAGCTCTGAATCATCACTTAAATGTTTGGGAACCAAGAGGAATCAGTCTTCCAGATATAAAAATATATGTACTGTCATCTAGTATAACAACAATATCTTTATGAGCAAATGCTTGTCCAGACAGATGGAAAGACATACGTGAAAAGATATGGCTAAAGTCAAGTTTTACATTGCCATGACAATAAACTGACTTGGTTTCAAATAACCTTCTTTGGATGATGACAGAACATTTTTTAGAAAACAAACAGAAGCACGTAAGTTTTAAGCTCATAAAAATCATATTAAAAGGCTATAAAACTATTATGAATAGGAATCCCAACATAAAAGCTTTGTCATTCTTGCTATACCCTATTGTATGCATACAAAATAACATAATAAAAACTTTGATATATTTATAATCAAGACTCTTAGAAAGCATGAACTGACTTACTGGGATCAGTTACTAGACATTGGAATTTTTTTAACAATTGGAACAAATAAGGAACACATTTGATTTAAGTAATGATCTATAGCTAAGCATACAGGACATAAGGCAGAATATTTTAAACAGAACAGAGATAATGAAATTATAAATCAGACAAAGTATACCTAAACTTATAGAACATTTATTTTTTTCAACTACACAAGCTGTTCACTGAAAATGTTACTTATCAGACATCTATAAAATAATTAAGAAAATGAAATTGTATCATAAAGAGAATCTGTGGGACTGTTCAATGCTCCCATACTCCAATGTGCTGCTAGAACAAAGTTTTCACTGTTATGGACACTACTGGCTATAGTACACAAAGCCATTGCTACACATTGAAAAAACAAGACTTCACCCACATTTAAGGAATACAGAAACATCATATTAAATGTATCATGAATGGAAATGAGAACCATTAGAAAGAGACTAGAAAGAAGCACATGTTATTTCAACTCATGGAAAAAAGTTAACAAATAATAAAGAGAGATGACTGTAATACCTAATGGAATGAAGTTTTAAATGTAAAAATGTGTAACTTGTTTTAAACGTAGACACCTTTGTGAAGAGTTTGTTTAGATTAATAGTTGTTGATTGCATATAATTGTTAACCTTTAGCATGTACCTTATAAAATGTGTGTTTTTTGGGCAAATAAAGGAGGATTTAAGTCATTAATGTCACTCTTTTGAGTCTGAGAGTTCACAATATTCAGAAAGATGCGTACCAATGCAAAACCTGTGGTGACAGCAAAGTTTTTAAGCATATACAGTAAGTGTAATATTTTAAAGTGTAAAACCTGCTATGGTACTATCTTTCTAAGCTTAAAAGAGCAATATTTAAAATCTGTACCTGATTTTGTTCGTTTGTAACCTATCCCCCTTCCCCACTGAAAGTCTGCAGATATACAATGGCCCCAATAAACAGGCCACACATCTTACAACCTCATTTTCAGCAGTAAAAATAAATGTGCTTGTGAGTTAGATGCCTGAAATAAAGAATTTGTGTACTTCCTGTTTTCATCCCACATCTTCCCTGCCCCTTGTAGGGCTTGGGATTCTGTGGTAAATCACTGAAGAATTTCAAGAGGCTGAGAGTGCAGGGGGATGTTACGACTGTGACTCTAGAAGCAGCCTGTTTCATGACATATAGGTCTGGCTCAATGTTTTGCTTTTAAGGGAGAAAAAAAGGTTGTAAGCAAAACTAATTATTGAAAAATTATTTTATTTTGGTGGGGGAAGCTTAAATCTGTGCATAATTCATTTGTTTATATGCATACAATGCATAGGCTGCATATTTCCACTTTCCTATATGTGTTTCTGTTGAGTTCAGGTAAAAAGTAATCTACTGTATTTTTTTGGGGGGGAGGGGTTGAATCTGTGAGCAATACATTGAGTGGTATATATATATATATATATATATATATATATATATATATATATATATATATATATACACATACATATATATATCTATATATATATATATATATATATATGCTGGTGAGTATGGATACAGTCATATTTGAGGCATATTTTAGATTTCCCTACATTTATGTGCATTTGAGTTATTTGCAAACCTAGTTTACTCAGTGCAATCATGTCACTTTGCTGAGTTATTCTGACTTGGTATGCATTTCTTAAGTGTGTGCTAGGAATGCTTTTACAGCTGGTGTGCATAACTGAGTAGTGGAAGGGAAATTATTTGAGAGTGAATCTTTCTCTGCCATTGTCGTGCAGTTCAGATTTGCCAATGCCTGTGCTAATATTCAGTATTGCCACTGCCCCCACTGAAATGCATTGTATTATCAAAGGGAGACATGGTTCATTTGTTTCTTCTACTGTGATCCTCAGTTTTCTGCCTGCACTGGAATTGACATCTTTTGGGCTGAAAAACAGTAATTGAATGATGTAGTGATTTGGTTTGAAGTGTCTCGGATCTTCACTTTTGTGGCCTGCAGTAATTATGGGTTTATTTGTACGGTTCTGTTTTTTGCCTCCACTTTTGGAGGTTTTCCATCTGTAGTGATCACACAGTGGTTTGTATGAGAGCACAATGCAATTTCAGACTTCTAGTCTTGCTCCAAACCTGCTATAGTAGAGAAGACTACATGCCTGTTATGCACATACTCATCAGTGCTTACTCATTTGTTGATGTTTTTTCTGCTAGTTAGACTGCTGTAGTTTAATTGGTTAAGTTAATTACTAATTAATACAGGATGCATTCTGTAGTGTGCTACTGAGCAGCAACTGAATTACTGTGGAATTATCTCATTTTCATCACAAGCAGCAACTGAACTGTTTTTGCCAGGAGTATACTAATCTTTGATATGGTTTGTTGAGTGGTCAATATGCAGGGTCTTGTTAGGACGTTAAACTAGCAACACCTGTCTTGATGCTAAGGGGACTTTGTGAGGTTAATTCTGGATTATATGCAGATTTTCAAAATGTTACTTCAGAATGCTTTTAGAGAGCCATCTAGGGAGGAGGGAAGTTGGGCAGCTTGCCTTATGTCTTTCTTGGTTCCTTTTCCCCACAGATACTTATCAAAATGATGTCCATTGCTAAGAGAAGAAAGATTAACAGTGAAGGCCACATTTTCAAAAGTTTGTGGTCTGAAGAGAATTTCGTCATTTAATTTGGCAAGAAATTATAGCTGTGTCCAAGGAGTACAACATAAAGCACCATTACAGTACAAAACATGCAGATACATTTGATAACACTACTGGGCTACTGAGAACCAAGACAGTATAAGCCCTGAAGCAAACTATTGACAGCCAGCATTCCTTTTTTAAAGTTGCAAGCCAGAGATGTGAAATGCTAACAAAAGTCAATTATTTGATAACAGAACTCATAGCAAAAAAAAGAGGAAAGCCATTTTCAAATGGAGAATTCGTCAAAGACTGCCATAGAATATTTACAGATGTGTTCATTCCTGAGGAAAAAAAAATAACAGTGGCAAATTTGAGCCTTTCACATCAGTCCACTGTAAAATGAGTGGAGAACTGTCTGCAAACATCAAAGGCAATCTTTGGCGAAGACTACAACACTATCAGTTCTTCAGCTTGATACTTGATGAAAGCAGTGATGTGACACACCTCATCTGGTTATATTGTTTAAAGTGTTACCAGGTTTTTTTGATGTGCTGGAAGAACTGTTTGATGTTTGTGCAATGAAGGGCACAACAAAAGCAAAAAACTTGATTATGAAAGTGAAGCAGGTATTTGAGAAAATGAAAGTCAGTGAAGCAAAACTGTCTGGTGTTACAAATGATAGTGCTCCCCCCATGATGAGGAATCTAAGTGGATTTGTAACTTTAATAATGAAATCATCACCACAGCAACTCCTGGCACATCACTGTATAATACATGAAGAGAACTTGTGTGCCAAAACAGTTGAAATGAAAGAGGCCATAGGAAAGGTCATTGTGATATCAGGGGATCTGAATTACAGGCAGTTTAAAGTCTTTCTTGAAGAATCATGTGCATTTTTCTTCTATCATGCATAATGTGATTTACTTCTGTAGAGTTCAGTGGCTGAGCAGGACAGCAACATTGGGCAGATTTTGGTGATTGCGTGATGAAATAAATTCCTTCATGACCAATAAAGGTAAAAATGCCATGTTCTTGGAAGATGATCTTTGGTTAAATGACCTGGCTTTTCTTGTAAGCATCACAAAGTTGTTAGCAGACTTAAATACAAAACCATGGGAGATGGATGACATAGTTAACAGACTGTACGAATATGGAATTAAATTCATTCAAAAGCTGGAACTGCTGCAGATGTATTTTCCCATGAAAAAAATATTTCCTTTCTCAACCCTGAGCACAAGACCTGCAGATACAGTCAGTTATACAAAATATAGTGCCCTACTATCCAAGCTCATTCAAGAGTACAAAAGTAGATTTGAGGGCTTTCATAAACATCATACTAAGATGGAGATCTTTGGAGACCCTTTGCAGTTGATCCCTGCATTACTCCAGACAACATGCAGTTGGAACACATTGAGCTTCACAACTGTGACTTAAAGAGATCATTCATAAGACAACAGCAACCTCAATTTCTGCAGTAATTATGTTTATGGAGAAACATATCCAAGCATCATAGAAGATGCAATTTAATTTATTGCACTTTTTGGCAGCACATACTGGTGTGAACAACTCTTCTCTAGAATGAAGAATGTAAAAAGTAAATTGAGATCTGTTATCCCAGATGCACATCTGACAGATACACTCCATTTTTCAACTTCAACAGCTTGTGCACACATTGACAGCTTATGCAAGCATAAGCAGTGCTTGAAATCCCATTAACTGATTTTGCTGGTCAAGTAGGAAAACTTATTTTAATTTTGCCTTCTGGAACATCTTAATTTGCACAGTTATGGCATTACTCAAAATACTTTCATGTGAATTTGCATAATTACATTTGCAGTGTTGTGGCAAGGGCAGTGTCACATTTATTTGCACCAATAGTTGTACTGTTGTATAAAGGATACTTGAAAAATACTTTCTTGTATATTTGCAGCTTTACATTTGCAATGTTTTAGCAAGGATTTGCACCAATATATTTGCACCATTGTAGAAAGGATACTTAAAATACATTTGTGTATTTGTACCTTTGCAATTGCAGTGTTGTTATCTTGTTAATTTCAAGTTTAGTTTACATGCTAGAATACAACAACTGAATCTGAAACAACCAGTGCTGTTGTCTGTTTTTGTTTCATGGCTGAGGTGCACTTTTGACTGTTGTGGCTATAGAAAATAGAAGCATCTTCAGATATTCTAATGAGGTACTTGAAACCTTGCCAAGTGTGGCAAGTGGCACCGGAACTAAAAAGTTTGGACATCCCCTGACTTAGACAATTGTTAAAGCCAATTATCTTGTCTATGTATCTCAGCATCATTCTAGGTGAAGGCACAATACTACTCTAAACCAGTGTATTTTCTGCTTGTAATACATCCATAGTAAGATCCATCATGTCCCATTCACCACCACATGGGCTACTACTAATTTATAGTAATATTTGTCTGGCTTAAGAGACCATAAGCCTCTTGTAACACCACAGAACCTGGTGGTGAATAAGCAACTTGCAGTCGCCCTGTTCTTGCCCATTCTAGTGAGTGTGAAGTCTTAATGCATAACTGTATTGTCCTCTATAATGAATGCAATTTCCTGTGAGAAAACAGGCTTAGTGGGCCTCATGGGCTTAGGTCTTCCTGCTGACTCTTGGGTGAGCTCTGTAGATTTGGAGTATGTCTTAGAGAAGAAGGAGGAGGTATTGCCTTGTGTACTGGAGGCCGGGATATTTTACAGTGGGTTCAAGAAGGCTTTGGCAATTTTTTCTTTATGACCTCAGCATTTATTATGGGTCTAGCAGCATGTTGTGATTGATGTAGCATTGTGGAGGTATGATGCTTACCAATAGTAGGCTGATAAAAGAAAATTTTCTCCACGTTTCTTAAATGTTTACATTTCTCACCAGTTGTACTGGTAGTGAGCACGATATATGTTCCAAACAGTTGTAAGGAAAGACAGGACTCACTGTTTTGTGTATTGCAATAAACAGTTTTCAGTGATTATCTGATCTCAGCATCATGCTTTTTCATTACTATTTTACTGTGATTATTAACATCATACTTAGAGGATTTATAAAGTTAATATACATCTATAGATAAGTTCACAATATGTTAAATACCATAATATATATATATATATATATATATATATATATATATATATATATATATATATATATATATATTAAGTGCAACACTGGTAGTGTCTGTAATCAACTCTGAGACTGAGGAAGGTACTTAGAGGAATTATCACTGTAGAGCTACTAGTGTTCTATAGTAGCAACAAATGTACACTTGTAAAAGTCACATTGAGCCAAAGCCCATTACCCGCTGATTTGTATGCTTTTGAATCACAGCTGAAATGCATTGTGTCCCCTCTACAAGTGCAGTAAAACTGTGTTGCATCCCCTCTACCAACCCATGCAATACTCTGGGACAGGGACATAGTGATACACACAGACATACACATTCTGACATACATACACACACACACACACACACACACACACACACACACACACACACACACACACACACACACACACACACACACACACACACACACACACACGCGCACACACGCACACTCACACACACACACACACACACACACACACACACAAACACACACCACATGCGTGTACACATGTACACATGCAGGTACACACCCATACATACATGCATATGCACACATGCTTACATACATGCACATGTGAATATGCACAAACACAAACAGCTTACACTTACACAACCACACAAATGCAAGCACACACATGCACACATACACCTGCACACTTATGCACATATGCAGATACACACATGCACACACACATGCAGATATATGCACACACATGAACACACATACGCTGTCTGGCAGTACTTACATGCTGTGGTGCTAACAGACTTGCTGTTGCCACAAACAGCAGATGTTGTACATCATAAATGTACAGCACTTTGTCTTATCTATGTTACATGAAATAGTATGGGAAAGCTTGTGTGTTACTTTACTATGATTTTTTGATCACTGGGTATGGCTCCAAGGCAGACGGCATGACTAATTTACATTGTCCCTACTCCTGGGCTGACAGATTTGCATGAATCGATGTCTAGCAAGATGGCTTTCATGTTAATTATTAGAATCTTCATACTGCTTCTGTACTACAGTAGCCTTTGAATAGTGCCCTTATAATGCACTGGGCAATCCCACTAGAAAGAGGACTGTGGTTCTGAATAACACCCCAAAGTGCATACATATCTCTGCTGTATATTGTTCTTTAAAAACTATTCATAATTTTAAACTGTGTTTACATAAAGCCTCACTTCTATCCAGTTGTAAGTTTCTTATTCTGTTTGCTACATAAAGAATAATTAATTGTTCTTGGAACTTTTCTCCCTAGCTCTCTACTGAAGATGGGTCCTGAATTAGTGCGCAGACCAATATCAAAACAAAAATAAAATAAAAAATAAGCAAATATTGGCTGACAAGTGCTTGCAATTCATAAATGAATGCTTCTATTGTTATATAAACTCAGTCAAATATTCAGTTTAAACTCTAGTTTACATATAAGCATCTATTTAACACTACTTACAGAACATAGCTTAAGGATACACTTGAAGTCTGTGTTATCCCTGCTCCACTCTCCCTCGCTGCGCTCGGGCTTGCTTCACACTCGGCTCTCCCTGCCCCCAATTTCCACCCACCCCCAGTACCTCTACATTTATAGCTAATTTACCACACACCTATTACAACACCCAATCAGCCTCACCATCATAGTCTTTCCACCCTGCATTACCACCCTATCAGCTTTCAACTAACACAGTTTTTCCTCCATCCACTCTACTACTTCCATTCTGATCATCTGACTTTATATATTTTGTGCCATCAAACTGATTCCAACCATTTGACTCCACCCTCATTATGTTATACTATTCTTTACTACCCATTCTGCTAGCCACTTATATACTCACTTTGTATGAAAACCAACAGCTTAATGGGTATCAGTTTCCTGCTGGACATATCATCACCACAGCTTTAGAATATTACACCTTTAGCCATACTACTAACATTGGGTACAACTCAACATCATTTTCAATCATACAGCATACCATCCCCTGACACATTAGCTCTAGATCCAGACACTACTACAAACTTTTAAACAAACTCCTGAGGCTTATCACTGAGTATAGGTCTAGCCTTATACTCAGTGGTGACATTCACCCCAACCCAGGCCCATCCAACACCGATACAAATACCCCCTTGACCTGTAACCCAAGCCACAAAACTATAACCAGGAGACCAACTAACTATCTTCTTGTCTGTCAACTTAATATTAGGAGCATTAATAATATGGTACATGAACTGCATGCCCTCCTGGCTGTCTACTCCCCTGATGTTCTTTGTCTATCTGAGACCTGGTTAAAACCTAACACTACTGACAATGAAGTGCTACCACCCGGGTATAATATACACAGGCTGGATCGTGCATCCAGGAAAGGGGGAGGGGAGGCTGTACTCTATAAATCTGAGTTGAATGTAACCATAGATGTTATTCAACTATCTCATATCAATAACTTGGAGATTATTGCCACTAGATTGCAACTTAACAAAAGTAAAAGCATCAACATCATCTGTATGTATATTCCTCCAGGTAATAATGTAGCTACACTTGAAGACATGTTTCACTGGTTATCTTGTCATTACCCCCAAGAAACCCTAATACTAGGAGAGTTTAGCATTGACTGGGGTTCTTGTTCCACAGAATCCCCTTCTACCCACATCAACTTGCATGCATTTACACAAACCATTACCACCTCTACCAGGCTAGGTAAACCCAACCAAAAAGATAGTATACTCGACTGGGTACTCTTAAATAGTAACCCCCAACTGTACACTGCTGGTACCCTCCCCAATGACCTAAGTGACCCTCTTCTCACTTACATAGTTAAGGGTAAAGCCATTACCCCACAACAACCCCTACTCAGAAAAGTCAGGAGTAAAAGAAACTTTGACCCTGACAAATTCCAACTGGAACTTGGCTCCTGTAATTGGTCCATGCTAAAACACCTACCCTTAGAAGAGGCAGTTGCCTATTTTAACAACAAATTTCTTGGAATTCTTGATCTACATGTACCTGCCCGCTCAAAACATACAAAAGCAAGAACTGCACCATGGCTATCTAAAGAGACAAGACTAAAAATTACCAGCAGAAACAAACTATGAACTCAATGGCGCTCCACAAAAGACCCCCATGATCATGTTAAATATAGGTATGCTAGGAATGAAACAAAAAAATGTATTCTACAGGACAAACAGCAATACTACTGTAATTTACAGGCAACCGACCAGAACAATCCTCAGTAGTTCTGGACAGGGCTGAACAATCTACTTCGCCTTGGTAAAACATCTACACCTATCCCTGATGCCACCATTGATAAATCCCCAGAGGAGGTCTCTGACAGTTTTAACCATTTCTTTACTGAAACAATTCAAGCCCTAGATAGATAATTACCTTCTAGCCCCCCCTGCCCCTGATACTACTACCTCTAAAAAACGACTCTCGTTCTCCTTCCAAACAGCATCTACATCACTTATCCATAACTTGATCAAAAACTTAAAACCTACCACACTCTCCACTGACCAACTCCCTGCCGAGTACCTTCAAAAATCAGCTGATGCCATTGCCTATCCAATATCAATACTAATCAATCATGCCATAGCAGAAGCTAAAATTCCCACCATTTGGAAAACATCCTACATAATCCAACTACATAAAGGAGGTTCCTCTATGGAATTTTCCAATTATAGACCTATAGCTATACTTTCTCCACTTGCAAAGATTAGGGAAAAATGTATACAAAAACAATTTATGCACCACCTAATCCAAAATCACCTTATGGCGGATGCCCAGCATAGTTTTCATCCACACCATAGCACAACCTCAGCGTTAATGGCTTTTACCAATACCATAAACAATAACCGTAACAATGATTACATATCCTCTGCCCTATTCTTGGATCTTTCCAAGGCATTTGACATGGTTGACCACCAACTTCTGGTTTACACATTGCAAACTTTCCACCTTGATACTAAAGCCCTTCTTTGGTTGACATCCTACCTTAATGGAAGACTACAGGCTGTCTTATGGCAGAACAAGCTCTGTAATCTATTACCCAACACCCTTAGAGTACCAGAAGGCTCCATATTAGGGCCCTACTGTTTTCCATCTTTATTAATGACTTGTATACAGTCATACCAAACGTCAGCTGTATCCAATATGCTGATGACTTCACCCTGATTTGCTCAGCTACTTCTCCCACAGACCTGAGGGTTACTACCCAGTCCACCTTTAATACTATAGAAAATTGGCTCTCTGAACATAGATTGTTACTATACAATACAAAAACGAAAACCACACCAGAACAACGGAGTAACAACCCAGCAATCGCAATGGAAATAAAATAAAGACAAATAGTAATCGCTACCATGTGCTGGGTCAAACGGCTTGGTAAATACAAAGTTTGTACTCCACAGTAATAGCAATCACAAATTCAGATATTCAGATATAAAATCCACCAAAGGCTGCAGGAAAGTAAAAATTAAACAGTTTAATGACAAAGACTGTTAGCGCTTTCACCCGTAGGCTTCTTCAGACAATATAAAAACACAGATCACATACCCAATTTAAATACATGAAAGGTGCTAGTGATAGGTCAAAAAATAATCACATGTTGAGGAACTTCACAATACTATAAATAACACACATATATATATATATATGAAATAGGAGCAATGTTTTTATAGCACAACATACTTTTCACATTGGGTTTATTCTTAAAGCTAACCAAAGGCTTCGGTCCTATCACACCCCTAATAGTGGGATCTAAAGTCAAAATCTCCCATCTATGTTCCATAAAACTCCTTATAGCCCTTGCATCTTTAGTGTAAAAAAGGGGGGCCTTTACATGGCCTGGAAGTGACGCATCAATAGAACGTGTGGCATCACTAGCCAAAGCCATATCTGAATAATAAGGTCTCGCTGTACTAGCACGAAGTGAACTCACTTCCAGTTTCATCATATCAAAGGCATGTTTCTCATACCCTCGAGCCATAAACATTTCCCCCATCCTATTCAATTCATCTGCATATCCTACATCAGTGGGGTTCAACCTTGAAGCCCTCATAATCTGTCCCTTCATGACATTATGGAACACATAGGTTGGATGCATGCTACGTCTATGGAGTAATGCATTCCGATAACATACTTTCCTGTGTATACAAGTGTTAATAAGACCATTTGGGAGTCTCTGCATAAAAACATCCAAGAAAGAAATACCATCCTTGGAAAAACAAAGGGAGAACTTCAAGAACTCTGTGGATTGATTAACCTCATGTACAAACAACAATAACTCCTCCTCAGTACCAAACCATATGAAGAAGAGGTCATCCACAAACCTTCTATATAACCCTATACACTTCTTGTATTGACTATGCTGAAACAAAAACTGTTCTTCCCATTCAGCCATAACAATGTTGGCGTAGCTATTGGCACAAGAAGTGCCCATAGCTACGCCATCATTCTGCAGGTATATCATGTCCCCAAACATGAACACATTGTTATTGAGTATAGTCTCCAAGAACAAAGCTAACAAGTCAATGAACTTGTTGGTATAATCAGAATTCCTACGTAGATAACTGAGAAAAGACAAAACCCCTAAATCATTAGGTATAATGGTGAACAAACTCACCACATCTACAGTAACAAGTAAAAAATCTCTAGAGGGATCTATATCCTTCATATAATCATACAAGTCAATCAAAAACTGTTTGCTATCCTTGAGAATGTGAGAACTTTTCTCTACCATGGGTCTGGAAAAATGTTCAAGGTAAATAGACATAGGTTCAGTCAACCAACCTTGCCCAGAGACAATGGGTCTCATGGGTGGTTGGTTCAACGACTTATGTACCTTAGGTAAGCCTTGTATGACCGGAATACGTGGATTCTTAACTTTCAAATAACAATACAACTCTTCAGTGACATCATGGTTTAAAACTAAATCATCCAACATATCAAATACCTTAAACACCTTATCTGTTACTACCATCATATCTATCTGAGTATAAAAGGATCCCGTATTCAACATAGTTCGCATACTCTCTACATATGCAAGCAAATCCATTAGCACAATAGGCCCACCTTTGTCGGCTGGTCTAATAACAATATCAGGATCCAGCCTCAAAGCTTCCAGGGCCTGTCGCTGATGTAAATTCAAATTCTGACCATGCCTGTAGTTCTTACCATTAGTGAAATAATCATAGATATCATTCTCAACTAACCGTGAGTAGGTGTCTAACAAAGGATGTAGCTGTGGCAAATACACACTAGTGGGTTTAAACCTCACTTCTCTCATATTTCTGTCTGAGGATTGAAAATCTAGCCTTAGCTGTATGTTCCTTACGAAAGACTTCAAGTCTAATATAGATTCTACCAAGTCACCACGTTTGGTGGGTATAAAGCTGAGGCCCTTATTCAAAACTTCATATTCATACTGCGTTAGAGTTCTGTTTGTCAAATTAATAACTAATGAGCCTTGGTCCTTTCCCACATTTTCTTCAGTGTGGGACCTACTATCTCGTTGCCTGACCCTTTCCTTTTGTGTCGTCCTCTGCTTATGGACCTCCCTCTCCCTATTCTTTGATCCTGTGCTATAGGGAAAGGGTGGAAAGTAGTTTCAGTGGCATTCTCTAACGTGGGGATATTACTCGGTGTAGGGGTCTTTCTCCTCACCGCTGGATCATTTACCTTATATTGTATCCCATTAGTAGGGGACGGTATCACTGTGTTCTCAGTGTTACTAACAACAGGATTAACCATTACTGGTGATGTAGCATCCACAGACGCTGTATGTTCCTCAACATTATCAAAAGTGTTAAGAGTCGAGGTACCCATAACAGGTACCTCAGCAGCATTACCTCGATTACATGGGGTGGATACACCATTGTTCACATTCATTACATCTCTCCTTGTGTTATTAAAAGAAACACCATTATTGCCATTAGCTATTTGCCCATGTGCAGCTGGTCTAGGCCAAGTGAACACATGATTATTACTAAAATCTTTTAAATCTCTTAAGATTTTACCCGTCTTTAGTTCTAATAGATGTTTTTCAAACAGACTAACATTATCAATCACATTCTCAAGTAACATATCCACTGTTCCATCTGAATCTCTAGTCTTGATACTATTATAAAGTTCATTCACTGTTCGTATCAGAGTCTCTTCTTCTGGTTTGTGGAAGTCAATAAGCAACCTCATGTAATTGTAACTTAGTTCTATATTGAGCCGCTGCCATTTGTACAGCAGCTCAAGGAACGCATTACCTGAGGTAGGCATCTTAAGTATTCGTGATCCACGTGGGATGATTTGCTTCGCCAAACACACTTCAAAGTGTTGGCGTTGAAGCTGCAGCTAGGCACTAGGACTTCTTTTATTCATCCTGTCACGAAGTTCAAGTTTAAGTTTCATACTGACACCAATTGTATGAGTTCCAGTGTTGTCTATTTGGCTAGATGTTCTGCATGTGCATCATTCTATATTGGCAAAACGAATAGAACCCTTAAAGAACGAGTTAGGGAACACATGTATCAGATTAGGATAGGCAGTAATACTAACGCATTAGCCCGACACGTTGGATCAACAGGCCCACAGCACACTTTTTTGTTTTGTGTTATAGAAGTGGTATCCATGAGTATGAGGGGAGGAGATCTTATTAATCTTACTTTAGAGAAGGAAATAAACTGGATAATTAGATGTAGAGCGGATAAGTCTCCTGGGCTTAATGAAAAAGTGAATATAGCCCCTGCTTTGAAGAAGAGAAGATGTTATAGACCATAGTGTTATGTGGGTCACAAATTATATAATGTTTTTTATTCTGATGATCTATTTTTTTATGTTATCTGATTTTTTATTACTGTATTTATTCTGCTCTCTATTGTACCTTTTATGAGATTTTAATGAATAGCGCTTGAATGCCCCATTAGATTGGTTGTATGTATATATATATATATATATATATATATATATATATATATATATATATATATATATGTATATATATATGTGTGTGTTATTTATAGTATTGTGAAGCTCCTCAACATGTGATTATTTTTTGACCTATCACTAGCACCTTTCATGTATTTAAATTGAGTATGTGATCTGTGTTTTTATATTGTCTGAAGAAGCCTACGGGTGAAAGCGCTAACAGTCTCTGTCATTAAACTGTTTAATTTTTACTTTCCTGCAGCCTTTGGTGGATTTTATATCTGAATATCTGAATTTGTGATTGCTATTACTGTGGAGTACAAACTTTGTATTTACCAAGCCGTTTGACCCAGCGCATGGTAGCGATTACTATAGATTGTTACTAAATCTCAAAAACACTAAAATGCTGTTATTCTCTCCAACTCATAGGTCTGCCACCTTCACCTTCACCATAAATGCAAAAGATGGGACAATAATTTCCCCTGACCCCTCTACACAATTACTAGGTGTCATTATTGACAATAACCTAAAGTTTGACCTCCATGTAAATCAAACAATCAAGAACATCAATAAAAAACTTGGGTCACTGTATAGAATAAAAGCCTTCCTAACCCCTCCAGCTAAGATGGCTACAGCTTGCTCTCATCTACTCTCAACACTTTTATACACCTCTCCCCTTCTCTCCAATCTAAACAAATCTGTACTAAATAGACTGTCGACCTGTTACAATCATATTGCCAGGTTTGCCACTGGAATGCCTTTTAAAACACACAACTGCATCAACCTAAAACAGCTTGGGTGGCTAGAACTTCCCAGTCTCATCCAATATAACCTGCTGATCATGGCTAACAAAATCCTGTATAACACAGATAACACACCAGCCCTTCAAAATATTATCACCCCCCCCAACAATCCAAGACTGCTTCGATCCTTGAACAAACTTCTAATTCAGACAATCAAAATCAACAACACAGCTGGAGATGCCCTCTTTGCTAATGCTGCAGGCAGAGCCTGGAACTTACTTCCAGGTGATATTACTTTGCTCTTCTCCCTAGGACAATTTAAAACTAAACTCAAACAACATATGGCATTTAACTGGCTTTACCACTGCAACAAGCCCGTATAACTCTCAACATGAATGTGAATAGCCCAACTAACTATTTATTGTTAATTTTCTCCTGACTATAACCAGGTGTAGCTCATGTCTGCCTATGAATTCTTTGGTAATGCTACTTATGTACTCTTCTTTTACTTGTATTATTGCATCTGATAACTCAAAGCTTGTCTCCCTGAACCTCCACTGAAAATGGACATGGCTCCAGTTGGACTAACCCAGACAACAAATGTAAAATAAAATAAAAAATAAAAATTAAAAAAACAAACAGAAGCAAATAAGAATTATTCTTCCAAATACATCAGTATTATAATGTGATTCCATTTTCATTATCTGCATGAAGACAAATGAAAAATGCATAATTCATTTAGTCAGAAACAAGCCAGATCTATAATTATACATTACGAGACATTTAAAAGACAGGATTTACCCATGACTGTCTTACTGCTTTTATGGCTGTCATCTTCTGCAATGTATTTGTACATGTCCAGAATTCCCATGATCCCATATCTTAATCCCATGATCCCATATATTTTACTAATGCTAACATGTTTTAGTTCTTATGCATTATTCAGCTGTGTGTGGCACTTGAATGTAAAGTGATAATTACTGGACAAAGAATTAAAGAAGGAGATGTGCTCTTATGACATACTTGCGTTACAATTTTGTTTTGTATTTGTTCAACAGGAAACAATCTAGTATGCTGCTTAAGTGATTATAATTTTCTGCCTCTCCTCTCTTCCTTCCTCCCTTCCCCCTTCTCCTTTCACCTACTACTATAACACCTACTCTACAACTCTTTTAGTGTCTCTTTGATTTACATCTCTACCATCTATTTATGAAACCCTATTCCCTTCAATGAAGAAGTACATTTGCAGATCCAGGGTGTAGCTGATTTCTAACTGCCTTGCCTAATCCTCCATTGCATTCTTGTGCAAGGTGACCCTTTTATTCCTCTCTGATATCAGTTTGTTTTCACCTCGTCTAGACTCTGGTGAGATAAGTCCCATCTCCTTGAGTCAGTGAGCATACTTTTAAAGTATATTTCTTATAACCTTTTTGTGGCTTTCTATTTTTCCTTTAAAGAAGTCACATGTCTGTTTTACTATGTCTGTCTTACTGTGGGTTCTTACCTCCAGAACTGTATGCAGAGCACAAGATGTGGCCTAACCAATGCTCACTAGAGCAATACATTTTTTTTTAATTTAAGGTTCTATTAGCCAAGGATACACTAACATTTTGCTTGCTGCAGGCAGAGGACTCCCAATTTGGTTTTAGTGGTCCATTTAATATGTATTAAACAACCACCTAGTTATTTTCTTGCTCTGTTGACATCAGTCAATTTACATCTAGCTGACTCTTCTGGTCAGGATAAAACAGATGAATGGTTGTGAATTCAGTTCAAACAACTTTATTACATACAAACACATCAGGACTGAGGCTTCGTAACTTAAACTTAAGTAAACTTATAAACAGGCTGACTACTGCATGCATACATGTTAACACTCTGGCTGTTCACTCAAAATGACATTGCTGCCTGCATATGCTCTCTATTTATACGCACGTGCCTTCACTTTGAAATGCTTTTTAAAGTCACAACACACACTCTGATCTACATCCTCCCTCTTTGAGAAATAAGTCATGCACAATAATAATGACAATAATCATTGACGTGCAATTGTACAGAAATAATCCGTTGACATGCAATTATACAGAACTAATTACAAGTGAAACAATCTTGTCCAGATTGCTGTGTATTTTACACTATGTCTGGAAATATGACCTGATCATGTGACATAAAATTAGGACTGGGTTTAGCAACAGTGACAGTCTTTAATGAATGTTCAACTTCAGGGACATCTGGGACATCATCAGGAACGGGAATAGGTACTGAGAAATGTCCTTCAACAGGAACATCATATGGATTGCTCTGAGATTTAGAGTCTGTATCACAGGTACAATGCTGCAATATAGATTCAGACACCAGAAGAGGATGCCTGTGATTTCATCTGTATTCTAAACCATCAGATTCAACTAAGCAAGATCTTGGCTCAGCACATGCACCTCTCACTTGACCAGTTCGATCAAAACTTTTCGCCACTTGCATCCTCACCATCTCTTCTTCTTTCAATGGATGAAGAAATCTGCTCATTTTATCATAGCAGGACTTGGGGAATGAACGCTTTTTGAATAGTTGGACTTTGATTGCTCTGGTGTTATTAGCATTAGGCAACAACAAACTGGACCTGATAGACAAGGTTGTTTTGGTTTGCCTAGACAGAAGTCTCTGAGCAGGCGAGCCAAGTAAATTGTCATGGGGTATATTTCTGAGATTAAGCAAATAAAAGAAAACATCAATATTGTTATGCTTTGACCTTTCTAGTAAATGATTTGCACTTTGTACTGCATGTTCAGCTAGGTTGTTTGACTGTGAGTACTCAGGGCTACTGGTAACATGGATAAAGTCCCACTCTTGCAAATTTCTGAAATAACTGACTGGTAAACTGGACATTGTTGTCAGAAATAACAGTGCGAACTATCATGGACTAAGAAATGATGTTTCAATTAAGCAATGACAGTACTGGATATTAGGTTAGGTAACAGATCACTCTCAAACCATTTCAAATAAGAGTCTAACAACACTAAGTAATGTTGACTATTCCACTCAAATATGTCACTGGCTACTGTTGACCAAGCTAGTTCAGGAATTTGGTTCTGCTGAAGTGGCTCTTTTTGCAAATCTGGTTTAGTACTATTGCATACTAAACAAGATGAAAGTGCTTTATCAATGTCTTTTGACAGAGAAGGCCAAAATACTAGTCCTCTCACCCTTCTTTTGGTAACTTAGAAAGCTGGTTGGCCACGATGCAAAATTTGGATCTACTTGTGTAGTAAGAAAGTAGGAATGGCAACTTAAGGACCTTTGAAAATGATACCATCTTCCATCAACATCTCATCTCTGTAAGGAAAATAAGGTTGCAATTCTGTTGGTACACACGATTGCTTTAATGGCCATTCAACACTGATGAAATGGTTGAGGTTTTGCAAAATTGGATTAGTCTTTGTATAGTCTCTTAACTCATCAAGTCTTGTGGTAGAAAAATTATGCACTTTCATGACATCAAAGTCAAAATTCTCTGCATCAAGCTGTTTTGTGGTATTTCTGGAAAATCTGGATAAGGTATCAGCCAGATAAAGAAGTTTGCCTTTTGTATAGACCATTTAGAAGTTGTACTTTTGTAATCTGAGCATCATTCTTTGCAGTCTTGCTGGAGCTGTATGCATAGGCTTCTTTACAATAGTGAATAGAGGTTAATGATCAGTCTCAATCTGGATTGCTTGGCCATAAATATAATCATGGGACTTCGAACATGTGAACACAATTGCCAAAAGTTCCTTCTCAATCTGAGCATACTGCATCTCAGTTTGGGTAAGAGTTCTAGGTGCATAGGCTACTGGTCTGCCCTCTTGAAGAATAACTGCACCAAGATCAAACTTTGAAGCATCACAGGAAAGAATTACTGGTTTCTGGTCATTATAGTATTTTAATATCGGTGGACTGGCAATTTTCTATTTCAGGTCATCAAATGCTCTCTGGTGTTGTTCCAACCATGCCCAGGTAACAGTTTTGTGCATCAGCTCTCTTAAGGGCATTGATAATGCACTGAAGTCTGGTATAAACTTGCCTAAATAGTTAACCATATCAAGAAAATGCTGTAAGGCTTGGACATTGCCTGGAGCTGACATCTCAGAATGGCTGTTTGTTTGGAAGGATCTAGTCATAAGTCTGAACTGGTAAATAAATGACCAATGTAAGTAACTTCTCTCAGCCTGAATTTACATTTCAGAAGATTAAGCTTTAGATTCACTTCACATGCTCTTTCCAGAACATTCCTGAGGTTTCTGTCATGCTCTGCTTCACCATTGCCTCCAACTAGTAAATCATCTAATATTATAGCACATGGATACCCTGAAAAAATTTGCTCCATTGCATGCTGGAAGACTTCACTGGCAGAATGTATTCCAAAAGGCATTCTGAGAAATGTGTCTCTTCCAAATGGTGTACTGAATGTAGTCAGTAGTGAAGATTTAGTGAAGATGTGTGGTCAAGCGTTACTTGCCAAATGAACTCTTTGCATCTAAGACAGAAAAAACAGTGGCATTTAGCATGAGGTTAGCAACTTCCTCAACTGTACACATAGAATGGTGGGGTCTCTTTAATGTTTTATGTCTCTTGGATAAATATATATTTTGATTTCATCTGAACTTTTCTTATGAGCAACTACCATGGAAGACACCCATTCAGTCGGTTCTGCAAATGGACAAATCACACCTTGCTGCACCATTTTATCTAACTGGACTTTGACTCTGTCCTACATAGCTATCAGAACTCTTCTCACTGGTCTGACCACTGGACTGACCTCTGGGTCTAATTTCATGGAGTACACAACTGGAAGTTTACCTAGCTTGTCTTTGAAAATATCAGCATACTCTGTGAAAATAGCAATGGTGAAAGTGGAAATAGGAGATTTGCTTACATAATGGACTTCTTTGGTAGAATAAATCAGTTTAATTTTTAAACTGTCTCTGAGACCTAATGATGACTGTACAGGTCTTTTGACTACATAAAACTGCTAGCTTTAACTTTTCCCAGCTGAATAGCATGAAAGCACTACTGAGCCTTCGGTTTGAATCTCTTCACCTCCATAAGCAACCAACTTTGCACAATTAGCCACATTTAGTTGTTTACCAACTCTTACTCTAGCAAATGTTTCTGCTGACATAACATTGCACTTTGAACCAGTGTCAACTTTGAGCTCTGTGGGTTTACCATTAATCAAGACAGAACAAAATACTTCATTTTTTGCCAACAAATCTACTGCATTAACCTTTTCACCAACCACTGATACATGATCTACATATAAATTAGAGTTGCAGCTTTCCATATAATCAGCTTGCTTTTCTGAGTGACCTTTCTTAATATATGAATGAGTCTTGCTTGATTTACAAAGCTTTTGAAAGTGGTTCCATTTTTTACACTTGTGGCATTGCTGACCAAATACTATGATTGGCACCACAATTATAACAGTTAACAATGAGACTTGACTTTAGTTTTGCTGATTCACCCTTGCGCTGCACTGAGCATGTGTGTTTTATTGAGCTAGACTTAGAACTTGCTGGAAAGGTACGGGCTCTCTCTGGAAATCCTGCAGGAACTGCAGGTGTCATGTGTTTAGGCCTGTTTCTGTTAGCCACATGCTGCATGCTGTCTATGTTTGCTCTAGAGGCTGCTGAAACCATGCTCTTATCAATTGCAAGCATATTTGTGTGCCTTTCTGTAAGCTCGTGTATTTGACAAATTCTATGGCTTTGCTCAAAGTTGAATCACTGTCTTTAAGCAAAATCTTTCTCACTGCAGTATTAACACCACACACAAGCCTGTCCTTTATCAACTCATCTTTCAAATCACCAAATTTGCTAATTTTAGCTTTGTTTCTCAAGGCAGTAATGTAAGCAGCAAAAGTTTCTCCTGCCTTTTGGTCTCTTGTATAAAAGTGCCTTTCCAATGTAACATTTGTCTGGGGGCTACACATTTCTCTAAATTTATATTTTAAACACTTCGGGTCCTCCGTTGTATCAACGTGTACAACAGTATAACATTTTTCCCCTTCACCTGCATATACTGCTGGTGTATACACAAATGAATGCTCTCTTTCAGTGGCTTCTAACCCTGCTAGATTAAGCAGAATAAATGCTCTTGTATATGCAACTTTATCAGAAAAAGCTGCTTGCATGAAAATATCATATTCCTATTCAAATACTCTCCAATTCTCTGCAATATTATGATCAAATACAAGTGGACTGGGTCTGCAAAATGCCAAATGCCATGCCAACACACAGTAATAAAGACCTCTGGAATTATGTATGAATACACACACACACACACACACACACACACACATATATATATATATATATATATATATATATATATATATATGTGTGTCAGAAATTTATGCCAGAAACTTGTAATTATGCTCAACAGCACAATAGACTCTTAGAAATAAATGTGCTTTGTAAAATAAGTCTCTGTAGCACAATACATTTTGAAATCACTGTATTTTGCAAAACAACTCATCAGTGTAAGAAACATTTCAAAATGACTGCACTTTGCAAATGAACTGTACACAGCACAAGAAACTTTTTGAAATAACTGTATTCTGACTGCACTTAGCGAACTAACTGTACTTTGTGCACAGTAAACTCTTCAAAATAATTGTACTGTAATAAAGCACACGCTACAAACACTTTGCACACTCTTGAGATACTTCGAACAACTCTAACTATACTTTGAATATCTTTAGTCAATGCAAAACAGTAGCTCATATCAAAAAACATGGTCATTTACTAAAAAAATGCAGTTACTTTGCTTTTCCATGCTCATTTTGACCTTTTATTTTACTCATTATGCTCATTTAACTTTTATCATGCTCATTATACTTTTCTTGTGCACATTTTACTTTTAACATACTTGTTATGCAAATCAGAAGTAATTCTGAACACTAAGTATTTGAAATAATTTTACCAAATATCATGGTTTCAAACATTTTGTTTGCTCAATAATACATTATGTACTTTTCGTTTCATTAATATTGCATTTTGTGCTTTGCGAATGCTTCATATAATTTTCTTTATGAAATAAATAATTTATGCGTGTTTTAATTACCTGAAATTCATTTCTGACCTTTTTTTCAATCGTTTGAGCAGGTTGGGATGAGTCATTCCTCTATATATCTCCATTTCTAACCGTGCACCTCATGGCTTGACTTTTGGCTTCTTTCTTGCTTCCTGTTGCTCAGACATCCTGGTTCTGACACCATATTGTTCAGGCATGCCACTTCTAATATCATGTCTTTCAGACATACCACTTCTGACACCATGCCATTCATCTGGTCAGGGTAAAACATATGAACAGTTTTGAGTTCAGTTCAAGCAGCTTTATTACATGCAAACACATCAGGATTGGGGCTTAGTAACTTAAACTTAAATAAACTTATAAACAGACTGACTACTGCACTCATACATGTTAACATTCTGGCTGTTCACTCCAAATGGCACTGGTGCCTGCATGTGCTCTCTATTTACATGCATGTGCCCTCACTTTGAAATGCTTCTTAAAGTCACAACACACACTCTGATCTACAGTTGTTATGGCTGAAGTGTAAGTACTTTTCATTTATCTGCAGAGAACTTGAAATGATATCTCCCTGACAATGTGAATAACAGTTTAAACTTTTTCCCTTCCTTCATTTCTTTCCACTGTTCTCTACTGATGGACCTCTGTGCCATCTGTAGTTTATCTTATACTCTCTCTTTGTTTAGGTGTTTCTGAAATGACAATGCTGGTGTGCTGTACCCAACACTGACCCCTGTGATCCTTCATTTGCCACTTTCCTTATCCCTTATGATGTACAGCTCATCACAGCCCTCTGTGTTCTAAATTCCACCCATACTGTCATCCAGTTCCTTAGCTGTGTTTCTGTTCTGAGACCCTTTGGTTTTCTTTGCAGCTACCTGTGTGGGGCTGGGGTCTCCTTGCTTGAATTGAGGTAGACAACAACTGCTAGTATTCTACTGTAAAATTCTCACTTACCTGTGTCACAAAACTGAATCATGTTTGACTGACAAGCTTTTTATGGCCATCAACCCATGTCAGTTTTGTCCTGGGGAGTTTTTTGTAGTCCCTCAATACTGCAGCTCACCATCAGTTAAAACCAGAGCCTCTCTTCATTCCCCTAGTCTACTGGGTTCTCCTATTAATCCACTGATGTAATCCGACTTATGCACAGCAGTCAGTGAGGAGATCAAGGCATCTCAGCACAGCATCATATTGCTGCTGTTTTTTGTACTTTAAATCCCATTCCTCAAGCACATGTTTTGGTAACAACTGGTGGGTGAGACCTGCAATGCGTGGACCATACTGAACCACATCTCAGGGGATGACATTGGCATGCCACCCTGCCCACGTTCAGAAAGGACTTCACAATGGTTTTCACTGGCATCTGCCAAATACATTCAATTGCACTGTGTTGCTCATGCATGCACTCCTCCCTCCTTCCCTCCCAGGATGGACAGAATAGTCCTCCTTGCCAGAGCTCTCAGATGATGGAGCCATTAATCAAGCCAGATCACCTGTGTTTTTAGTCAAGGCATTTTCCCCACTATGACACAGTACTGGCATTGTCCTGGAAATTATTTTCTTCAAGGAAAGTAACCAATCTTTCTGTCAGGGTTTCTCCATGTCCTCCCCCATCACTGCTGTTAATTCTACTAGCCTGCAATTCCTAAGAGTTTTCCTGAGTCCTACCTTATATAAGGGTAATGCACTTGGATGGATATTTGGTTACCAAAATGAGTAACTTGTTTAGTAAGCCCTGGCTGGGTGGGCTTCCTCATATCTTCTTCATGTACATAGTAGTCTCAAACCCCCCTGACTCACTCTTTTTAGGGTGAGATTATTGTAGTCTGGTCTAGGACTTTTCTCCCTTCCTTATTCATGTATAACCATGGAGTTAATATATATAACATTTTTTTTTGGGGGTGGGGGTTGGAGGGCTTGCCTTCCCACATGAAGGGTGTAAGCTTTTTTCAAGCTGCCTGTTAGTTTGAGTGTAGCAGGCAACTTTCAAGATTTTAGGAATGAGCACATGTTTTCTAAAGAATGTGTTGCGATTGTTTATAGTATAAGCAAATGGAGACGCCAATCAATGAACGGTCACCTGTCAATACATTTTAATAGTGATCCCAAGATTTTCTAACCTCAAGGTCAGTTATTATTAGTACTAAGTAAGAATATAAAAGGGGTAAAGTCTTTTCCTGGGAGTGTGAGTTACTCTTAACTTTGCAAACATCTTTTTGTCATTTTCTTTTCATTTAACGAGGATCATTTCATCGTAGTTTGCTGTAAAGCAAGCTAGACTATATGAACTTCATCAGACATTCTATTTTAGGCTACTCAGGCACTTCTCCTGTATCTAGTATTTTGCTGATAGCCGTCATCAGAAGTGCTGTCAGTACATTGCCCAGATTCCTGTGTACCCTGGAAAAACAGTCTATCTAGTCCCAGTTCCTTGTTCCTTTTCATCTTTTCCTTCATCCTGTAGTCTGCCGACTATGCTCCCTACTCCACTACCCTCTAAATATGGAATCCCTCCTCTTTTTCCTTTGTGAAGACTGAGGCGAAGTACTTATTTAGTATATC
Source organism: Protopterus annectens (assembly GCF_019279795.1). Classification (NCBI taxonomy): domain Eukaryota; kingdom Metazoa; phylum Chordata; order Ceratodontiformes; family Protopteridae; genus Protopterus; species Protopterus annectens. The sequence continues at coordinate 838,361,039 of NC_056735.1, forward strand.
TGCTTCTTCCTTGGCTATATGATCACCCACATATTCTTAGTCAGCCTGACAAAGTCTATTCTTCCCTTCCTTTTATTCTACAATACACCAAATGGGCTTTGTTTATTTTCTTGACCCTTCATTCAGCTGTTGTTTTTTTACTTACACCTCTGTGATTTTAACCTCTTTTGCTGCATCGCTCCTGGTTTAAATAACGCCATTAGTATAAAACCTATTTTATTAAGACAACAGATGGCTAATTTATAACACATAATAGTTATATATAGATTAAATTAATAAATAGGCTATTAAGGGTATGAAATGTTTTAACTTGTTATAAACTGTTATGGTAATATTCTTCACATTTTTAATGTTTTTTTATGATTTCTCTCAATAAGCAATTGTTTTTTGAATTTAATTGAGTGAATTTTATTGGCTGGTTTTGTCATGTGTTCTTAACTGTTACCTCTATTTAAATGTAAAGTATTTGGTATTGTGTATGCTGATGAAGGGTTGAGAGCCCGAAAGCTTCAATAAATTACTGGCGTTTCTGTGATTTTTCGTTGTTTTTGAGAACTCCTTGCTCTATCTTAGTGTTTCAAGTTCATTTTTGTTGGTGTAGCAGATAACGTTTTAGGAGGAGACCAAACCAGCCTGTTTACTACTAGTAAGCTACGTATCTTACAAAATGACTTCATCTATTAAGAGACTTCTTATGAAGGTAAATAATCCATTACTGCAGAATCAAAGGCTCATCAATGATGGTCAAGATATTATTGTAGCTGAAGATATGACTGATCTGAACAAGGCATTGACTATACTAGAGAAGAAAGTTAACAACTATAAGCACTTACAGTGGCAAAGACTTAGTTTTTTGGCATATCTAGAGCTTGGCATTGCACCTAGGGGGCTACGGGTCCTCAAAATGCCTTCCTATGGGAATACACATGAGGAATTGTTGGTGAAATGGCAGCAGCTCAATCTTGAGCTGAGCGCGAATTACATGAGACTAATGAATGATTTTTTCAAAGAGACTGAAAGTAACTTGTTGGTAGAAATCGAACAATGTGAAAAAGATGTCATGCTAGTGTTAAAGGGTGATGCTTCTAATTGCCTTTATCAAGCATTTGTGGAAAGGGTGCAACTGTTGGACACTAGATTAGAACTACAGAAAAAAAGAAAATTAAAACGTGACATCGACGACTTTAAAAACGGCCATATCTTTGCATGGCCGAGAACTGAGTATAAAGGTTTTTCTAAAAATAATAAACAAACGCTACATAAGCAGGGTATTAAGACACCTATGGGCCCGAGGAAAGGCTTGGATCAGCTTGATGACTTCACGCTACCGCAAAATGCCTATACTAGTTCAGCCAATCACCAAACACGTACGCCAAACGTCACTAAGTCGACGTCGTATCGCAAAGGGGCTGACAAAGAGAAGGCAAGTGAATCCACCATGTTTCCACCGGTAGGAGCGAATAGTGTAGAGCAACTACTGACTCCAGCGATAGAAAGCATAAATTTGGATACTTCTAATGCATCGATAACACTAGCTGAAATACGTGAATTCGTAGTGGATCCTGAGGCTCCAACTAGTTCTACAACACCAAAACAAGCACGTGGATCAAATGAACCGAAAGGGAAGAAGCAAATGGAGATCTCGGCTTTTTTACCCTTTCGGCTGCAACAACCCGAAAAGGTTGTGGAACACAGGCTGCAAGCCGAGGGGGCTTCAGGAACTATGCTGAGCGAACATTTTCAACAGCAAGGGGGCAAGAGGAAACTCAACAGCCCCAAAAAAAGCAACAAGGTGCCGCGCAGGTAATAAACATACAGATGTTAAAAGGTACCTTAAACCTGACAGAATTGACTTTAACAAACGATCATTACATGTTATTAAGCAAGGGACTTAAATTCATCCCCTTTGCTTCTGGAAATGTTGTGGATGCTATTATTGATCTTAAATTATTTGCTAGAAATCTTATGCTAAAGCTGATTTTTGGGAACTCTGTAACTAATTGTTCGCGATGTAAAAAGTCTAGTTTATTCATCCCCCAGTTAGCACCCGTTATTTTAGCTTTCACAAATATTGTGGAAATTGAACTAAGATCTTTATTTTCACAAAGATGTCAACCTGTTAAAAATTATAATTTAACATACTGTGAATATAAGGCACTTAATGATTTGAAAAGGAATAACAATATAATTATTAAACAAGCTGATAAGGGAGGGGCAACTGTCCTTATGGACAGGAAGTACTACACAAGAAAGTTTAATAGTTTTCTTTCTGACACTAGCACCTTTGAAAAGATAACTCAGCTTGATATAAAGAGTCATGTAACTAAGGTGAATATGGCTATTTATGATATGCAACTAAACAACGAAATTTCGATAGACCTGTTTAATTACTTCTCTACTCCCTGTCCCAAGGTTCCTCAAATATATGGAATACCTAAGCTCCACAAATCCCTCTATGACCCTCCACTAAGACCCATAGTCTCAGGTAAGGGATGGATAACTGAACCTATATCCAAATATCTACAAACAGTATTGGCTGTTATGTTAGCCAAATGTGAAAGCATAATAAAAGATAGTGTACACTTTTTGGAAAAACTAAGTATATGGTATAATAATGCTTCTAGTAGCTACATCTTTGTTACTTTGGATATAGAATCCCTGTTCACCGTTATACCTATTGACTATGGTGTAGAAGCAATAAGGAAACTTCTGTTTAGTGCTTCGACTAAATTACCTTGTGAGGTTGAGAATATTTGCTCACTTTTATATTTAACACTGTCAAACAATATTTTTATCTTTGATGACGTCCCCTATAAGCAATTAACAGGTGTTGCTATGGGGACGTCAGTTGCTAATACTTTTGCTAACCTGGTATTATATAATTGGGAGAAAGAGTATATACTGGAGTCTAAAAACGTATTATGTAAATACGTAAAAAGTTATGTTAGATTTGTGGACGATTGTTTTTTCATATGGGAAGGTACAACAGGAGAATTGGATGAGTTTGTTAGATATATTAACAGTACAACAAGCTTTTTTAAGTTCAAAATGTGTTTTTCATCAAATAAAATTGTATTTTTAGATGTTATGTTATATAAGCAAGATGAAACAATACAAACTAGGGTGCATAAGAAGGATGTTCATACAATAAGATATTTGCAAAGCTCTAGTATGCACCCGCCACATGTATTTAAAGGTATTATGAAGTCTCAATTTATAAGACTGAGCAGACTAACTACGGATGAACAAGTTTATAAAGAAGAAGTAGAAGTAATGAAAACAGAATTTAAGAAAAGTGGATATGTGGAGTACATTATCAATACCAATATTGAACTAGTAACACAGGGTAGAAAAAAGGAATATAAACCAATATTTTTAAGAGATAAGGCAAATAATAGCGATGAGCTATACACCCCTACACATAGAGATAATGTATTTTTGAGGTATGTGACTACGTACTCTGCCCACACTAAACAGATAAGCAAAATAATTGAAAAGAACTGGCCAATTTTGATGGCTATGCCAGAACTAAGGGAGTTAGCAGGTATCAAACCACGATTTGCTTATAGAAATCACCAGGCTTTAAAGAGCATGTTATGCTACAAGGATTTTGTAAAGCAACCAGTTTCAACACCTAAGATGCAAGGTACACTGAAATGTTATAACTGTACATGTTGTTGTGATATTTTAACAGCAGATTCTTACTTTAAGCACCCTGTTACCTTTAAGCTGTTTCATTTTAACTGTACTGCGAACTGCAATACTACGAAGTTAGTGTATCTCGCTACGTGCATGGTATGTGATGCCTTTTATGTAGGCAAGACTATGCGAAGACTTAAAGATCGCATTATAGAACACAAGTCTGAAATTAACAGACAGGTACAGACTAATGCCTTATTTAAGCATATATCACAACATAGCAAGCACAGCTTTAAGTTTAGATGTATTGAGACTGTACAAGTGGGTATGAGGGGTGGTGATATCAATAATTTTTTAGAAATAAAGGAACTAGAGTGGATAATACGGTTGCATGCAGATACCGCTCCTGGTTTAAATAACGCCATTAGTTTAAAACCTATTTTATTAAGACAACAGATGGCTAATTTATAACACATAATAGTTATATATAGATTAAATTAATAAATAGGCTATTAAGGGTATGAAATGTTTTAACTTGTTATAAACTGTTATGGTAATATTCTTCACATTTTTAATGTTTTTTTATGATTTCTCTCAATAAGCAATTGTTTTTTGAATTTAATTGAGTGAATTTTATTGGCTGGTTTTGTCATGTGTTCTTAACTGTTACCTCTATTTAAATGTAAAGTATTTGGTATTGTGTATGCTGATGAAGGGTTGAGAGCCCGAAAGCTTCAATAAATTACTGGCGTTTCTGTGATTTTTCGTTGTTTTTGAGAACTCCTTGCTCTATCTTAGTGTTTCGAGTTTTTTGTAGTCCCTCAATACTGCAGCTCACCATCAGTTAAAACCAGAGCCTCTCTTCATTCCCCTAGTCTACTGGGTTCTCCTATTAATCCACTGATGTAATCTGACTTATGCACAGCTGTCAGTGAGGAGATCAAGGCATCTCAGCACAGCATCATATTGCTGCTGTTTTTTGTACTTTAAATCCCATTCCTCAAGCACATGTTTTGGTAACAACTGGTGGGTGAGACATGCAATGCGTGGACCATACTGAACCACATCTCAGAGGATGACATTGGCATGCCACCCTGCCCACGTTCAGAAAGGACTTCACAATGGTTTTCACTGGCATCTGCCAAATACATTCAATTGCACTGTGTTGCTCATGCATGCACTCCTCCCTCCCAGGATGGACAGAATAGTCCTCCTTGCCAGAGCTCTCAGATGATGGAGCCATTAATCAAGCCAGATCACCTGTGTTTTTAGTCAAGGCATTTTTCCCACTATGACACAGTACTGGCATTGTCCTGGAAATTATTTTCTTCAAGGAAAGTAACCAATCTTTCTGTCAGGGTTTCTCCATGTCCTCCCCCATCACTGCTGTTAATTCTACTAGCCTGCAATTCCTAAGAGTTTTCCTGAGTCCTACCTTATATAAGGGTAATGCACTTGGATGGATATTTGGTTACCAAAATGAGTAACTTGTTTAGTAAGCCCTGGCTGGGTGGGCTTCCTCATATCTTCTTCATGTACATAGTAGTCTCAAACCCCCCTGACTCACTCTTTTTAGGGTGAGATTATTGTAGTCTGGTCTAGGACTTTTCTCCCTTCCTTATTCATGTATAACCATGGAGTTAATATATATAACATTTTTTTTGGGGGGGGGGGTTGGAGGGCTTGCCTTCACACATGAAGGGAGTAAGCTTTTTTCAAGCTGCCTGTTAGTTTGAGTGTAGCAGGCAACTTTCAAGATTTTAGGAATGAGCACATGTTTTCTAAAGAATGTGTTGCGATTGTTTATAGTATAAGCAAATGGAGACACCAATCAATGAATGGTCACCTGTCAATACATTTTAATAGTGATCCCAAGATTTTCTAACCTCAAGGTCAGTTATTATTAGTACTAAGTAAGAATATAAAAGGGGTAAAGTCTTTTCCTGGGAGTGTGAGTTACTCTTAACTTTGCAAACATCTTTTTGTCATTTTCTTTTCATTTAACGAGGATCATTTCATCGTAGTTTGCTGTAAAGCAAGCTAGACTATATGAACTTCATCAGACATTCTATTTTAGGCTACTCAGGCACTTCTCCTGTATCTAGTATTTTGCTGATAGCCGTCATCAGAAGTGCTGTCAGTACATTGCCCAGATTCCTGTGTACCCTGGAAAAACAGTCTATCTAGTCCCAGTTCCTTGTTCCCTTTTCATCTTTTCCTTCATCCTGTAGTCTGCCGACTATGCTCCCTACTCCACTACCCTCTAAATATGGAATCCCTCCTCTTTTTCCTTTGTGAAGACTGAAGCGAAGTACTTATTTAGTATATCTGCTTCTTCCTTGGCTATATGATCACCCACATATTCTTAGTCAGCCTGACAAAGTCTATTCTTCCCTTCCTTTTATTCTACAATACACCAAATGGGCTTTGTTTATTTTCTTGACCCTTCATTCAGCTGTTGTTTTTTTACTTACACCTCTGTGATTTTAACCTCTTTTGCTGCATCTCTCCTTGTCTGCATCGTTTTCTTCTCCTCCATCTCACCACATCCCCGTTAAATTTCTTCATTACCCTCACTTTTACCCTAACTGCAGGTTTTACATTTCTCTGCAGCCCAGTGTCTTCTGATATCTTTTCCTTTTTTCCAGAATGTCAAACACTTATCCGCAGCCCTGAGCACTCTGTCCTTAAACTTTTCCCATAGATTATGCACACCCTTATTTACCACTTATCCTTTGTCTTATCTTTGACCAACTCAGCCCACTCAGTGTACTTCAGCCCCCTGAAATTCCTACACATTGTCTTTTATAGCAGCATCAACACTACTGTTTAATGGTTCCTTCACCTGTATAGCTCTGACTCCCTCTAGCATGGCTAGGATCACATTCAGAATTCTGCTAAATAAAACACTGTTTTAAGGACTCTATGGCTATTGTGTTTTTTAGTATTCTTAATTTTATCAACTGAAATAGCTGGCACCCATTGGACACTCTCTATTATAGTACCATGCCAGTTTGGTGAACCCATCATTATCCATGACCATAATCAATGCCACTTCTTCTGACCCACTGACCTTAGTGTCTCCCGTTGTGCTCCTAGCAAATTCATATAACAAATGAATATAACCATAGCTGACCTGCTATCATACTCTTTTATTCTTGTAACCAATTTCTCATCTTCTTTCCTTGATATTTCTGGGGACTGATATACCTTACCAGTGCACCATTTCCCTCATCTTCTACCTGATCTGAAAAGCACTTACCCTTATGTTCAGAAATGTGTTGCTTCCTTACTTCTTTTCTAGAGCTGTATTCCTTGTTCTCCTCCTTTTAAAGATCACCATTTGCCATCCATTCTTCTAATTCTAGAAAATACCTGTCCCAATGTGTCCTCTCCTTGACTTGTTACCTCTTCCAACCATTACACCCAGAAGGTTCATGTGGCTACCTGACATGTTTCCTGTATGAATAAGGCAGTTGTAATATTACTTATTACACATTCATGTCGCTACATTAGACCACAGGCATAACACCCTTTGGTAATAGCCCATCTGTAATGGTGCTTTATAAGAAGTATGAAATTTTATACTGTGTGTCCTGACACATTTAAAAATAAAAGTTCAGTTCAGACAAAAAAAAAACAACAGCGTATTTTGATACTCGCTGTTACACTTTTAAAACATTTTTGCAAGTGGGCTTCACCCCCCCGCCCCCATAATGTATGTGTGTGTGAGGGTTGTGCTTTGCATATCCTTGCTACATATATATAAACTAACATTAAGAATGCTGTAGATTGGTGTATAGCAAACAGATCAATATGTCTTACCTTAATTTATATTTCCCTGTTTGTACTTAAATTCTTGTGATTTTAAGATTGCATTTATAATGCTCAGACTTCAGATGATCACCAATTTGTCATTCAGCATGTTAAGTTATGCTTAAATATTAAGTTTGAAAGTGTAGTTTATTTAGCTCTTTTGTTCAGACTCATCTTTAATTCCAAAACACATTTTCTAACCAAGTTGTTAAAGTTGGTGATCTATGACTAATAACAGTAATCGTACCATTTTTGAGTCCCTTTGTTATCAATGGGCAAGTTTTTCAAATTCTGCAAAGTTTAAAGGCATTATAACTTGTAACAGGGTACAGGGGCCAAAACCTCTTGCATGGAGGTGTGGGTGGAGAGCTTGATGCTATTTTGCCCATGCCACTAACTTTTATAAATGTCAACATTTTGCTAACTAGCTGTCAGTCTATGAAGACTGAAAACAGTGTGCAATATCCTTGATAATATACATAAAGTTAGCAACTACTTCTAAAACATTTATTGATGCTAGAGCTAATTATTTTTTGTTTAAAATTGTAATAGTTTGTGATGTTGCTTCCACCTCTTACCTTTCCTGTCTTACCTAATATTAGAGATAATGTGATAGATACCTGAAAGAGATAATGTAAGATTTCTTAAACAGTTGCTCTGGTGTATAAAGAAAAGGATTCAAAGAAAATTAGTTAAACTCTCATATAAATTAGAGTTGGTTTGTATGTGGGATTGTTGGAGATGACTTAAAAGGATAGAAAAACTCTTAGAAAAATGCTGACATCTGGATAGAGCTGTCATTTAAGAACATAATAGGAACTTATAAGGGATGTATGAAGAAAAAAATAGCAACAGGTTTGTTGTCAGAATAACAATAGCCAGTAATCTCTCAAAAGTATATGCCAAGGATTCAAAGAGATTCTTGCCACAAGCACAAAGTAGCTAGTACAGGTTGGTCAATTAGTGCAATGGTAAAAATTTCTGTTCCTCAGAGCCATCGCTCATCCTACCATGACTCAATAATAGCTCTCAACATCTCTTCAATTCTGTCCCAACCCCCATCTATACTTCCTGTTTAACCTCTCCACATATTGCACCAAACCTATTTATTGATGCCCCTCATCTTTACCCCAAGTATAGACTGATTAATTCCATTTTGGCTCAGAACAAAATACAGTTAAGTGGAAAATGCTGTCCAAAAACAAGAATTAAAGCTACCCCAATATACTAAATCCCACCTAGAAGGAGACATTCATCTTAGAACTGGCCTCACCTATTGCAACCAACATCAAGACAATTCCCTTCCACACAATACTGGTAACCTCACAACAGTCTATTCTCCCTGGCAATGTAATTTTTGCCACCATGAATATTATAAGTATAAGAAATAAAATTACTGAACTACATGCCTAGATTACCCAACACAACCCTGATAGTCTCACCTTACACTCTTGCCTTAACTGAAACTTGGCTTAAACCCAACAAAAATGACTCTAAAATTATACCTCCCAGCTATAATATCATCAATAATAAATATATAAAGAGGAATGACAGTGGGGGTATTAGCAATTACCACATTTGCCCGCACAACAAACAAATACCAAAATTCAATTCAGCAGAGCTTCTTATTACTTTCCTGAAAATAAACACATATCAACAAATCTGTATTGCTGTACTTTGCATTCTTCCTGGCAACAAAATAGCTACACTGGAAGATAACCTGCATTGGATATCCATAACAATTGCACAAGAACAAAACATTACTAGGTGATGTCAATATCAATTGGTTGGACATAACCTCAAACACTCCTATATCTAGCATGGACATGCACAGTTTCACACAATTAATTAATAGTCCCACCCTTTATAGCAATACATCAAATATCTTATTTGACTGGATCCTAGTATCAGAACCTAGCAAATTCACAACCACAGGTACAATGTCAGACTCTCTGAGTGACCATTCCAATGTATACAACCATACATGTCACACATCCACTTAACCAGCATGTTTATAAAACAGCATGCAGCCTGTCCAAGTTTAATCCAGAAGTATTCATTATTATCCTACGCCACTTCTCACAGCAAATTATTCACAGTGATAATGGATGATAATCTTAAATGTGACCTGCATATACAAAATTGCGTAAGAAAAAAAAAATCAGCAAAAACTATGGGTGCTTTAAAGCCAAAAACTTTCTCACCAATGTGACTAAAACTAAACTTGCCACTACTTACCTCCTCACCTCACTACTTTATGGTGCTCCCATCCTTACAAACCTCCAGGCCTCACAAAAAGCAAACCTTTAACATTGCTAAATAAAGTGGCTAAATTTGCAGCAAATACCCCTTTTAGAACCCACTACTGTGTAGTACTAAAAAACCTAAACTGGTCAGAACTACCCCTTTAACTAACATGTAAAACCTAAACTACATTAGCTGCCAGAAGAAAAAGCCACAAGGCCTTGCAAAAACTTTTATTATCCACAAATGAGTGCTTTTGTTCATGTAACAGTACAGAACTTCTTCAGAAAACATATCTGAAGAAGTTCATTACTGTTACATGAATGCAAGTGCTCATTTGTGGATAATAACAGTTTTTACAAGAACCTTGTGGCTTCTTCTGGCAGCTAACGTAGTTTATGTTTACAAGTTTGCTTTTTGTCTCTGCTGCTTTCCAGTAACTAACATACACAGCTTCTTACCACCTATAAAATTATCCAGCATCCATCTACTTGTCTGGCAGTAAATACCATTCTGCACAACTATGTTCCCACTTGGAAATTATGATCCAATAATCAAAAACTCCTCTCTGTACACAGACCTGTTGCTGGGCATTGTCTGAAGTCATACCATGTTACTAAGGCCTGAAACTCCTTATCTGCATCCGTCAGCTCAATATCCTCCCTCCAGTCCTTTAAAACCATTCTGAAAGACTTCCTAGCCAATATCTGACTTAGTTCTTGCTCAGCCCCAGAATAAACTATATCCCAGTATATGAACAAATACCTATTTGTACTGTATACCTCCTTACTCCCCTTTCTTCACTCACTTTCCGACTTCCATCAATTTCTCTTTCCTGATTCTCTATCTAAATATGCCATAACCCTGTTTTTCCCCACTTCATATTTCGATTCCTATTTGCATTTTTCCAATTTATACTTAATTTCTATAAACTGGCTAAAATTTCTCTAAATATAAAATCATTGTCATATAAGTTGTATCTGTTCTTAACCAATGTTTTCACATTATGTCTAATTTGTTTTAATTACTTAAACCATAGACGTTTTTGTATTATTTTTGAAGATTGTAAAATTATTGCTCTTAAAATGGTTTTGTAATACTTTGGAGCTTTTCTCCCCAGGCCTTCACACTAAAAATGGCTACTTTCCCAGTTGGACTTTCTCAGTAATCAAATATCAATAAACAAATCAATAAAGCCTCAGAAAAAATATCCCAGTAGTGGCTAATTATCATATCTCTGAATCTAACACTGTGCTGTCAGGCCTGAATATATTCCCTTACCAGCCCAAGTATAGCAGTAGTGTAGGCACTCCCGACATGAAAACACACACACACACACACACACACACAAACACACACACACACACACACACACACACACACACACACAAAATCTATGCAACCACATTCATACCCCTAGAGACACATTCACATCCATACCCAAACACACAGACACACACACACATATAAACAGGAGCACACACACACCCACACACACACACACACACACACACACACACACACACACACACACACACACACACACACACACACACACACACACACAACACACACTCATCTATGCAACCACATTCATACTGCTAGAGATACATTCACATCCATACCCAAACACACAGACACACACATATATAAACAGGGGCACACACACACACACACACACACACACACACACACACACACACACACACACACACACACACACACACACACACACACACACACACACACACATCTATGCACCCACATTCATACCCCTACAGACACATTTACATCCATACCCAAACACACAGACACAGACACATATAAACAGGGGCACACAGATACACTCACACACACACACACACACACACACACACACACACACACACACACACACACACACACACACACCTATGCACCCACATTCATACCCCTACAGACACATTCACATCCATACCCAAACACACATACACATATAAACAGGGGCACGTACACACACACACACACACACACACACACACACACACACACACACACACACACACACACACACACACACATCTATGCAACCACATTCATACCCCTAGAGATACATTCACATCCATACCCAAACACACAGACACACACATATATAAACAGGGGCACACACACACACACACACACACACACACACACACACACACACACACACACACACACACACACACACACACACACACACACACACACACACACATCTATGCAACCAGATTCATACCCCTAGAGACACATTCACATCCCTACCCAAACACAAAGACACACACACATATAAAAAGGGGCACACACACACTCACACACACACACACACACACACACACACACACACACACACACACACACACACACACACACACACACACACACACACACACACACACACACACACACACACACACACACACACACACACACACACACACACACACACACAATGATCTGTGATACTTGCATGTCATTGCAGTAGATAGGGGTAAATGACAATCAAAAGCTAGACTTCACTTTTTCCCTCCACGTAAACAAATTAAGTTAGCAGATTGACTCTGTGAATCTTTCTACCACTTTGCCCTGCTGCCACTGTCATTGCTGAGGGACAGCACATGGTCAGTTTGCATTGGCCACTTCCTGGACTACAGAATTTGCATGTGGCTTTACCAGCAAGATCACTGTCTATACTATAGCCACTGGAAATGAAAGACAATGGTGGGAAATTGGTCTCTGAACTGGTCAGGCTTGCCACAATGAGTAATTCAATGTAATTAATGTTTCTGCATCATGGTAAGCCTTTCTGAATTCCAGAGTATATGGCTTAGCTGTAGAAGCAAATTATACTACTGTCCTCAACAACTCACAGTTAAGTAAACAGCAGGTCCATAATTTATTTCCAAGCTTCTGTAATAAATAATACAAGAAAATAAGGTTTGATACCTTGCCTTAACATATTCCTTTAAAAGTTAAGAATAGACATTCTGAACATAGCAATTAAGATTAATAAGAAATCAGAATGTACTTTCAACGTACTCAACAGTCAGAGTCAGTCAATAAGATAACTATAGCAACAGGTCTGTCTACAGAATAAAAATAAATTAACTAGTAAGTGTCTAGATTCCTTAATTTTAAGGACACATCACACAACTCTGCACCAGAATTGACAGATATTTAAGCAGCAGGTCTGTAATTTGACATCAAAGCTACTTTAGGAAATAATAGAAGAAAATAACTTTCACTATTATTGTCTGAACCTATCCCTGCAAATGTTAAGAAAGATATTTTGAAGTAGCAATTAAGATTAATGTGAAATCAGAATGTACTGTCAAATGTACTCACCATTCAAAGTTAGTCAGTAAGAAACTATAGCAACAGGTCTGTCTACAGAATAAAAAGAATGTTAAACTATGGAGTTTTTTTTCTTTTAAGAAAACATTGCAGATATTTAATTAGTGGGTCTAGACCATATGACTCACTTTCCAAAATGTTGAAGATTTTGTATGTACATTTCTATGCAGTGGGTACTGGGGAATTTACCCTTTTCCCCACTGTAGTGCAATCTCAGAGTTGGTATATATAATATGCAAGGGATGTGGGGGGTGAAGGCAATATAGACCCCCCTTATGTTGTACTTCAGTTTCAGTGAGCCGCCTACCTGGTGTGGGAATAGAAGTCACAGCCTTCTGCACCAAAGGTGAAGTGTACTGCACCATTGACACTGACTCATTAGAAATGGAATAAACAGTAGCTGTCATACAAAGATACAAAGTGTAGCAAGTTCTAAGAATTGACATTACTGCATATTGCAGAATGTTACTGAAACATGGAATTATCAATATAAATGCAGCAAGATCACTAAGCAGTAGAAAGTATTAAAAATGTAAGAGTTAATGTAATGCAATATGCATCTATATCCTTACTAATATGTGAGCTGACAGGAGAGCAATTTCTCATGGGAGGGGTGCATTAGACTCACTTTAATAAACTCTAATAAACTCTAAAAAAGACGTTTTAGAAGAAATGGTTTAGTAAGTCAAAAGAGGAAATCTTGAGAAACTGTAACAAAAGTGTACTTTCCATTCAGATTCAGTCAGTAAGGTAATGGAAGTGCCATGCCTGTGTTCACACAAATGTTCAGGGATGAATGTGGAGTGCATACAGATAATCAAAGGCTTGCCATTTCAAATAACTGAGGCAAAAGTAAATAATTCTCAAGTGAAGGAAATAGGATTATGTAAGTGTGTTCTAGTAATGTTAAGCTTTGTTTGTTAATTCAGAATGTAGTAAAATAACAACTGCATAAGAAGATAATTTTTTTAATGTGATTCTAAAGAATAATAACAACATGCTGCTTCTATAAATATGATTTGCATTTAATTGTGCAATAGAATCTCATTAGTATCTAGAAAAGCAAACACCAGTTGGGCACCGCTAATCAACATTTCTGTGATAAATCAAAGAATCCTCCTGCAAACAAGTCTGGTAGCCTTACCAAAAATACAGATCAATGTAGGCTGCAATATGTATGTCTCCATCAGTGAACAAAATCATATCTCTTTCAAGATGAAATCCTTCCCCTTGAAATGATTGCAGTATAATGTACATCATTACCTTATAACAATCATTAGCGGACCGGAGTTCCGCTGTGGTGACCCCTAACCGGGAAAAACCAAAAGACACAACAACCTAGTACACACCCATCCTGCATGTAGGTCATCACTGCATGAATACAATAAGTTCAGAAAAAATTTACAGGAACTGAATTCTACTCCTGTATTGTACAACTATAGGCATATTCAAACACACACACACCACACACACACACACACACACACACACACACACACACACACACACACACACACACACACACACACACACACACACACACACACACACACACACACACACACATATATATATATATATATATATATATATATATATATATATATATATATATATATACACATACATATACATGTACCATACATTTGCAATCCAGCCCTGTTAATTTGCATTAGCTATACACAAATAAACAGAAATAAAATATCAACATAATGTGTCATTCTTTAAAGGAATGTAAAGTGCTCACAACACACAGGGATTACTCCCGTGTCACTATTAGACAGAGGCACAGTAAACTAAACCTTAAAGGGCACAGTATACTCAAATCAAGGGGTGGTGTAAGCCATACAGAATCGGGCTAGGCTTATAATTGCCTCAGGGCAGATAGCCTAGTATGAACCTATGAACCTATGAACTTTTAATTATCCTTGTAAAACAAGCCACTTCTTTACTTTTATCACAAGTTATTCACACCTACATCTTTGAGCTTCACACCTGCAGCACTGGTTGTGAGGCTGCCCTGCCTTTTTCAAGCATACAATACTTCAAGGTCAGACCACATACACAGTGATGTCTTTAGACTGTAGCTTTATCACAATATTGAATTTGCAGTATTCAGTTTGCAGTGAAACAGCTTAAAGTAAGAAATTAAGTTAAAAGTTGTTTTTTTTATTCAATTTTAAGAATTTCCTCACATTTAAAGTAACTCTGTTACAGAGGCTCAAGGGTCTCAAACAGATGCCATATGCTGCTCGGTTAAAAAAATTCTAGCTCTACTCAGTTGCATACCGCCTACTTCGAGGCGATCTGTGCCTGACATACAAAACTATATCAAATCCAGAATTAATGGACATGCTCCACCTCAGTAAATCTAAATCCCTTAGAGCCACACGCTCGAGGGACTTGAACCTCAGCACAGAAATAAATAGAATTTGCTGGAGGGACAGGTTCATAACCCAGAGGCTCCCTTCGCTCTGGAATAGAATTCCAGTTCATGTGAGGCAGAGCACCTCACTGAATCACTTCAAGAAGAATCTCGATAAGTGGATGGGGGATCATAGGTTTGTCCCAGGGATTACTCCCGTGTCACTATTAGACAGAGGCACAGTAAACTAAACCTTAAAAATGGCACAGTATACTCAAATCAAGGGGTGGCGTAAGCCATACAGAATCGGGCTAGGCTTATAATTGCCCCAAGGCAGATAGCCTAGTATGAACCTATGAACCTATGAGTACCATGTGGTTGCAGTTCAGGCTGCCAGCCCCAGGCTCTGTTTTCTGTATACATATGCAAGTTGCTGCACTTTTTGTGTACAGTTTAGTGTTTTCATCCTGCAAAGCAGTCATGGCCGGTGGCATTTAAATCACAGGGCTTTTGCATGGTGTATGCAGCAGACAAAGATTTTTTTTTTTTTTATATATCTGACTCTCCCTTCAGGAAATTGCTTCTGGGTCTATATAATGTATCCTTCAAAAAAGTAGATGCCTAGCCAGTTCCATCGGCATAAACGGATAAACCTCTGACCTTGACATAGGTGACCTGTGTTTTGTTAGCTGCATAGGCACCTGCTGGAACTGATGTGGGAAGTATTGGTATACATATCTTGAGGGAAGGGGGTAGAGTACAACTGTTATGTGCCACAGACCGAGACAGGAGAGGTAATGACGTGTGAAAATAACCTTGGAGTATATGTTTCAATCTTCAAGCCATGAACATGGTGACCTTCATTAGCAGGTACAGGGACTCATGCATGTGCAAAAGAAGATGTAGTAGTCCCCACGGTGATGTAGGCCTCTTGTTCCATTCCAAAGGAGAAGATTTAGACACCTAAACAGACATATTCTCATGGCTGCCTGCACTACAACTGCATGGCAAATTGCTTTTGCCCTAGTGATGAGAAAAGAATAAGCAGACAGGTTTACTATCATAACCTTGAAGTCGACTTCATTCTTTCTTCACGTCGCCAAACCTTATTGTCAAAAGTGAAAATGATTTCACATCCCCATGTCGAACAATGTTAGTACCGAAGGTTCAAAATGTGCTGTTATGGAAATGTGGCTGTTGAATTTCATGTGCCATTAGGTGTTCAGTGATACCACTTCACTGCATTGACATTCAAGTTTTAGCCCTTTGAAAATGTACTTCACTGAACCACTAGTTGATGAAGTGCACTACAAAGTAATGATTAAACCAAGCAGAGATGGTGGTTTGATGGGTGGTAGGCACAGGGTCCAAAAATCATCCAAAAATTAGTTGCTTTGCATGATGCAGTCCATATGCTTTGTAAACACAGTTGTTATCCTGTGGTCTGGAGAGCAGGGCTCCTGGCACTTCTATGATGTCCTCAAATAATGGTATCTTGAATACCTGCAGGGATGGAAAGCTTTACAAATTACTCAAAAATAAATTGTAAGTATGTTTTTTTAATTTTCAGGATTAATACATGAATCTGAAGTAAAGTTTAATGCATGGACTTTTTTCTTCAGCTCATTGGAAGATACATCTCAATAGGGTGGAGTGACACAGGACTCAGGAATGACTGGCTGTGATATGTGGTATGTATTACTGATATCTGTCTTACAGTTCAGTGAGTTTCAATGACATGTTGTACTTGTGTCACTTTTCTCATTCTGCCTTCACTCTGTATTTCCCCCTGAGGAAGAAGGGGAAGATTAGAAGGCCTCGGCACTTACACCATCATCTCCATCTGTTGTGGCTCATGGTCAGTCTGATAATGGAGATGTGGATGTGCACAGGAGAGGGATACAGACCTTGCTCATGTGGATCCCTATACCGTATCACCTGTTGACAAATGATAGCTGATACGAGTAGTTGGGGTTGAACTGGAGGATGCAGTTGAGAAAGAGGTTGGCTAAAATCTTGGCCAAATAGGGGTCTCCTGTTGTGAAGTGTAAATTTAGTGGGGTAGCAGGCCTTGATCACAAGGCCACCTCAGGGTAGGGCACCATCTGGCAGTGCCTACACGGGATCATTACCTGGTAATGATTCTGTGCAGGCAGTGTTTTGGGTTGTCATGATGTGTGCCTATGGCCAACACAGTATCTTATCCCCTCACTTATATAACTCCCTTAGTACTTTGTTCTGTCCCATACCTTGTACATGATCCATCAACTCCACCCACCACAACCACCAACTGTGCACTCTCTGTATATGTATATGTATGTATGTGTTCAAACCTAGTCATCCTATCCTTATTTATATTAAACCACACCTATTTGTCTGTACTGTTTTGTGTTTGTGTTTGTGTTTACTCTCTATTTCCATGTTCAGTCTTGTCTTTCCTTTTCTACCCTTTCATATACATCGCTCATCCCTTCTGCCTTCATATAAATAAAGGAAAGGTTGTCCTCCCAAAAACTTTACCCTTCCTTTCTGCCTTCACTGACTACTGTCTCATTTGGTCCTTTTGCATCTTTCCCTCTCTTTGCTCTTCACCCTTTCATCCTATCATAATACACTCCGTTTCCAACTGACATATCAGCAATAGTGGCCATGTGAGTTTAGTAATCTCTTGGGCAATTGAAATTGTGCATTTCATAGAAATGCTGCACATTGTAGCACTTACTAGCACAATGCAATGAACACTTGTGCAGACATTTGCTCAGACTGTATATATATATATATATATATATATATATATATATATATATATATATATATATATATATATATATATATATATATATATATATATATATACACATATATATATATATATATATATATATATATATATATATATATATATATATATATATGTATATATATATGGCTTAGCCTTGTATTCTTGTGGCAGTTTAGTAAAAAGCATGCTCCTGCTGCATGACTATAGTGTACATATTCTTTTTGCCCTGATCTGCTAAGTATTATGAGATATATGTACTTAGCTGCAGTTGCTGTGACCTGTCACACATAGTTATTATATCAAAACTGAGTAGGGATGAATGCGTTGAAGTGCTAGGGACATGGGTTAAGTGCATTACTCTACTATGCAAAGTCATCATCATGCATTACTCCAATCTCAGTCCTTATTATTACACATTCATGGGTGCATTAGTCCCAAACATACATACCCTTCAAATACACCGAGAGCAAGAAAATCTTCTCTCCAGAAACATTCAGTCTACTACTTCAACATTGTGAATGGTCCCTATTAAAAACCCTACAACTAGACTTTGCAGTTGAATACTTTAATAATAAATTCATTGAAAAACTAAATAATCTCACCCCCTCCCCCAGGAACATTTGTACCAAAGTCAAACAATTACCATGGCTGTCTAATGACACTAAGGCTCTAATCAAACAAAGGGACAAAACCTGGTCACATTACCATACCACCAAAAATAAAAATGATTTCTCCATATTCAGCAACTAATAAAGCAAGCCAAGAGAAAAATATCCAATGACAAAAAAACTTACTTTCAATCCACCCAACAAAAATACCTGAACCACCTACAAAAGTTCTGGCAAAACATCAACTACCTCCATAACCTTGGTAAAACCACCACCCCTGCTCCCTCCACAGGTAATACTTCTAAGTCCATAGAATCACAATTCAACTCCCACTTTATTAACTCAATCACCACCCTCCTAAACAACAAACAACTCTGCCCATTAAATATACCCCTGACCACCAAAGACACAAACTCTTTCTCCCTCAAATCCATTCAGACTATGTACATAAAAAAAACTCCTAAGTAAACTAAAACCCTGCTGTCTTTCCGTAGACCAGCTCCCCAATAAATTCTTGAAAATAGCTGCTCCATCCATAGCCTACCCCATATCCACTATAATCAATCGCTCCATCTCTGAACACTATTTCCCTCACCTCTGGAAAATTTCTTACATCATTCCCCTTCACAAGAGCGGTCCCTACAGAGAAATCTCAAATTATCAACCAATTGCCATCCTCTCTCCCATAGTTAAAATACTAGTAAAATGTTTCCACCAACAGCTTATAAATCATCTCACCACCAACAACTTGCTATCCCCCTTACAACATGGATTCAGGCCCAAGCACACTACTAACACTGCCCTAATTACCTTTGCCAATACCATTCAATACCTTAAAAATGAAAGACAATGGGTCTCTGCAATATTTCTAGATATGTCAAAAGCCTTTGACACCATGTCTTATCAACTGCTACTCAACAAACTTGCAAACTACAGTCTCAGCTACTCATCCCTAACATGGTTCCACAGCGACCTTTCAAACCATCAACAGGTGACTAAATGGGAAAACAATCTCTCTTCTCTACTGCCTGTACATACTGGAGTACCCCAAGGATCCATACTTGGGCCCCCCTTTTTATCAAATTCATTAACAACCTAAATTCCACCACACAACATGCAACTATCCTGCAATACACAGATGACTCCACACTTATCTGCTCAGCTCCTTCTCCCCAAGAACTTCAACAAAAAATGCAAATATCCTTCCTGGACATAGAAAAATTCCTCTCCAGGCATTAACTCATCCTAAACCCAAATAAGACCAAGTTAATAATTTTCATCAACAAATCATCCAAGGTAAGCCCACTACCCCTCAGTATCTACTCCTCCAGTGGAACACATATTGACCCAACTAATCAGACTGAATCCTGGGAGTTACAATCAGTAACAGACTAAAATCTGGCACACACATCTCCTCAACAATTAAAAAAGTCCATGTCAAACTAGGTACTCTCTACAAGCCAAGCTCTGCCTCACTCACCAAGCCAGACTAGACACTGCTAGAGCCTACTTACTATCTACCCTCCTCTACTGTTCATATATTTTCACCAACCTATGCAAGACTGACCTTAGTAATCTAGAATCCTGCTACAACAAAATAGCTAGGTTTGCAGCCAATCACCCCCACAAAACACATCATTGCTCTACTCTCCAGCACCTCAACTGGCTGGAACTTCCCAGCCTGTTAACTCTAAACCAACTTACCTTTGCCCACAATAACTGCTCTGCCCTCTCTGACTTGATCCATCCCAATGTTAACTGCAGAGCCCTAGGATTCTCTGGCAAGTTACTGCTAATAAATTACCCAGTCACACAACTATCATGGTGATTCCCTCAACTCCAGTAAAATAGCCAAGGTCTGAAACGCTCTACCTCAGGACATCCAAAAGAATACAAACACCTCTTTTTTCAAAAAAAGCCTAAAAGAATATCTCACCAGCAGATGGCTCTGCCCCTGTACTTCATCTGGATAATTTCAACCCTGTACTATCTTTCACCTCAAACAACTACAGCTGTTTGCTAGTGGAGTTCTTATAAACTTATTTATACTGCTGCAAGTTGCTATAATATGTAACTAGAACTATTTGTTTTATGAATATTGTATTAATGTAATGTTACATTTAACTAATGCACTGTTTTGTTAGGGTATATTAACTACTATTTTCTTAGTAATTGTTCTGCTTATAACCTTGTTTAAAGTTTGTTAATTTCTCTGGAGCTTTTCTCCAAGGGTCTCTGCTGAAAATGGGATACTGGCCCAGTCGGACAATACCTAGTTAACAAATGTAAGTAAGTAAGTAAGTAAGTAAATAAATAAATAAATAAAAATAAATACATTTTCATTCATTTTTGTGGATCTGATGGGATTGCTTTCACTGTTTCAATATCTGGAAAAGAACACTTAAAAGAAAAAAAACAAATCGAACAGATAATTAAAAAACCACCAGGCACAGGAGCTGAGCAGCTGGAACAGTTTATTCTGGTACCTCGGCTACGAATAGCCTTCAAAGGAAATCCTTTGAAGGCTATTCGTAGCCGAGGTACCAGAATAAACTGTTCCAGCTGCTCAGCTCCTGTGCCTGGTGTTTTTTTCAAAGAACACTTAAAATCAGAAGCCAAAAAAAGTTCAGGACTAGATATTGCTCATACAGTAATAAAGATCATTGATATTGAATGCAATATTGTAAACCTTAATATGCAGAATTTGTGTTCCTTACTGAACATGAGGATTTCCTGGCTAAATTTCAGGATGAAAAAAGTTTGTGAAATTACAATCCTTTTTTCAGAGATTTTAATTAGCTAGACATTGAGTGGATAAACTATTTAAGATCAAGTAACTATACCTAAATATTAATTGCCAGTGCTAATAAAAACTATTTGGAATATGCAGTACAAAATCTATCTAGGGGTGTCATTATCTTCGATACCACTCTGACAAATATAGGATTTTTTCTTCTTTGTACCTATCAACATACACTCCACATTTAAGCTGTAATAATCCATCATCTTCAAACTAAGAGTCCAATCAAAGTGAGTCATAAGTAAATGATCTTGTCTGGCCTTTGCAAGTAGCAAAACGTTTTCAGTAAATAAAATACATTTCATCATTAGTAATATCAGTGTGTTCTATGATATTAGTAAGTTCCTTGTTCAAGAATAAATATCAAGACATAAATATAAAGGAATTAAAAAAATAAAGCTAAAAGGTGTAACATAGTTCCATCATGGTAAGGTTACAATCCCAGTAGGTATTCAACATATTTATTTATTTGATATTTGTTTACCGGGGAGGTCCAAGTGGGCTAGTAGCCCATTTTCAGCAGAGACCCCGGGAGAAATTCTCCACATACAGAAAAGCAGTTTATTTTAAATATTTACAAAAAAATTTATAAGAAAGTATACAAAGTAAGCCATAGGTACATAAGATATCAAACACGATACAGAGCTTAATTTCTAAAAATAAATGTATCCATCATCAATTACTTCTGAACCTAAGTCCATAAGCATGCTGTTAGTATCCCTTTTACATATAACATTTACCTTCTCATATGGGTTCTAGTGCCTTTTTACTTTGTGCCTCTCTCTTTTATTCTTTTCTGGTTCTCATGTTATCAGTCTTATGTATTTTTCTGTTTCACTTCATTTCTCGCTAAAGTCCTTAATGAGGGCTTTCCATGTCAGCAAGAACATTTACTGACATTGTTGACTATTTTCTCCTAACTCAATGCTATGACAACTAGTAATTTAAATTAGCAAACCATCCCATGCCATTAAATATAAATGGGTTGATGGCACTGAATCTTTTGTTGTTTTGTTTACTGGCTAATGTACTGTGTGAATTTCTACCTTTTCTGTGTAGGCCCTGTTCAGAATTCAAAGCACAAGTCATTTCTCACATGACAGCTTCTTTACATCTAAACACATGCACCAGCACTTGGCATTTAAGCTAAATAAAAGAAGTGTATTATAATATAAATCATAACTGCCCTCACCTCATATCTGGGGAAGATTCATGAACATAGCTTTCAAGCCATCACATCACCATTTCAGATGAAATAGCTATTGAAAACTAGCTGATAAACTGCAATAATGACAATAATTATAAAGTATGTTTCCAAAATTGCTTCCAAAATATTTTGCATTTTGCTGTAACTGACAGCTATTTTTCATTTCACATCTCTGTTGTCTAATATGATGGTCTGTATGTCACTCTATAGTATTTTTTCTAGAGAAGTATGCTAGTAATAGATAGTTATGATTTGTTGAATGCTATGTTTAAACGACTGAACCATTATCAAGACTTATTTGTCATATATACTAGTATAATACTTTTTAATATGTGTGCTCAGCAGATATAATTCATAATTGCAACTGGCAGTGTTTCCTGTACAATCTGCCTTACAAAAAATGTTCAACCACTAGGTTTAGACATCTCTGGCTTATTTTTCCTTTCACTAGACACAACATGTATTTTCTACCCTTAGATTAACCTCTTCTATCAAGGTGATAGCACATGAGGGCATAATTTGATGTGCTAACTGACAGAACTGGCTATGAGACACTTTCAAATATATTATTCCCTGAATGGAAATTGTTTCACATTATGGAAGGATTTACTGTATAGTATTATCAACACCCTAACCCTGGCACTGTTTTGGTGCAGGACAGGAAATACAAACCCATAATGCAAGAATGTTTATTAAGTTTAGGTAATCCTCAGTACTCACTGCAAACGTTAAAACTTTAAAAAACAATGTGCAGCAAATATTTGCACAATACATCCCAGACTACAACTATATCTTAAACAACATACTGGGAATTGAAATAGAGGGAGACAGTGGGATCCTACAGAAACCAAACATACAGGTAAAACTGTTTCATAAGCCTTTTTCAAATGTGAATATGACTCATGCTGGATTGCAGCCAGTTTTGAGGTTCAGGACTTTACAGTGACTATGCATAACTTTCACTGTCACCTGCCAAATGAAAGTCAGAAACCTTCTAAACACACTCTCTACAGTGGATCTCAAAAAGATTCTAATCATGGGCATCTTCAATCAACTATGTTAGAATCACGGGTGTGAAAGGATTATATTAGCTGCCATTTGGGGCTCAAATCCAGGACTTCCAGCATGCCATACTGGCATCACTGCACTAGACCCCCCCTTGAACCAAAAAAATCCAGCTTTAATGAATGGCTTCATTACTTTGGACTGATACAGAATGATCACCAATCCCAATGGGCCAAGCACAAAAACTAGTAGTAATAGATTTTTCACCTCATGATAACCAACATTCCAGACAGAATTTTCAACCTAACAATTTTCATCCCTACAGTGAGTGGTGTCCCATTACTTGCTGCATTAAAAAATATAGCTGCAAAACAAAAAGCACAAATGATCTCCTTTAGGCCACAGTCTTCAAAACAGTTTGAAGACACAATCCACATTATTTCAAACAGACTGTACAGCTATCCTATCCTTTGTTATGACCCAGAAAGAGCAACCAGTATGGTAATCTCTATACCACTTGCACTACAAAATAAAATCTTTACAGTCATCACCCACTTCCACAAATGCAGAAAAAATGGCTTGCAAAGAGCTAAAATACTGCCTAGACAATTTGGAAATCATCCAATACCCCATAATAGAGATAATTTTGTGTCACTGTGGAATATTACCAAAAGGTGCATTAGAAGGTGCAAAACCCAATATTTTTAAAACTACCTGTCATCCTTTTTTTGGAAAAATTATTTTGGTCGCTAGTTAATCATGTCATAGGCAGATGTAAAAACACAGCACAACACAACACAAAACTCTTTTGGTACAAAACAGTTTCTGAAAAACATCCCTCTCGCCCCAAAATCTACACTCTCCAACCCACCTATATCCAATTCACCTGAATATATAATATGTAGAATACATACTCCTGCTATACTTCAAAAGCATTAAAACAGAAGAAATCCAAGAAACTCTTAATAAATTTTCAACTGAAAACTCACCTCAGAGGCTCAGACAGTCTTCTCCCTTGGTTTATTAAAGCTTATACAGAACATATTATTCATGTCCTTAAACTTATCTACAATATTTACCTCTGTCAGGACACGAACAACAAAATTTGGAAAAAAGTAATAAACTCATAAAGCTTCAGACTTAAAGATGTTTCTCTTTTCCACATCCTATGCAAAGTATTGATGAAGCTACATTGTATAACAAAGTCTACCATGAAGGAACCAAGCAGATGTTATCCTTATATCCATGGAAAAAAGAAGTGACTGGTGGAATTTTTATGGATATTACCAAAGCCTTCAGTACAGTAGACCACTCCTTTCTTTGTATATTTCTCTCTTTGTCTAGGGCATATGTAGCAAGGCTTGCCAGATCTTCAAAACCTTCCTGCCATAACAACCTTCTCAGGCAAAATTGGACAGTCACCCTCATCTAGTCCTTCCCTTTACACTTTGTACTATAAATCAGCTTCCCAAATATTTGCCCCACAGTCTCAATGATGCTTTACGTGGATGACATGGTTATTTAGAGATCTTGCACCTCATACCATACAAAAAACAACAATCTTAAGAGGACATCATTGACATTACCAACACATTGTATGACAGACAGCTTATATGCAACCCCTCCAAAATTAAAGTCATGATCTTTGGAACCTATCAGAAACTTTGCATAATTGTCACAGACTGGCACATACTAAATCACAATCAACAACCAGTAGAAATGATCACATCTTTCATATACCTGAGCCTCTGTTTTGATTATATATGACTTCATCACTGGGTTGTAGGGAGGATGTTTCTCTAAAAAGTGGGATAATCTGTGTGAAGAGTTAAATGCATTCTTCTCAGGGGAAATGGATACAGTACCAAGTGTTACACACATTCACAGACAAGTTTCCCATGATGAGCACTGAACTTTCTAACTATTGAGTGACATAATCTAAATAACACAATAGTATTCACAAGTGTCACAAAAGAAGACTGATGTTAACAATGTGAAATATCAAAGTTGTACTTCTTGAAAATCCACTGTTTGGAAAAGATGGTACCATGCATCACAGGTTGTTCAACAAATGCATGTGTGTGTACAGGGCAGTGTAATGTCGCTATGATTGTCACATGGGATCACATACTTCTCTATTAACATTAGATACTGTCCTTTATGAACATTGCGTTACTGTGAGGGACATTGACATGTTTCACATTATGGGATGCCATGGACATGCCATAAACATTCACTGTTGTAAACCAGTAGATTATCAATCAAACTTTCCTACGACTTCATGGCGGTATGATTGCACACTTGCATTGTCTTATACTTGTAGTGTAGTATGTGCATTGAAAAGGCAAACATGCAAGTCATACATAGGACAGTGCACTACCGAATAACAATGATAGATTATGTGAGAATAGGTTAACCAAGTTTGTAACACATTTGCAAGTGCAAACACTGTAGAGCAGACATACATTAAATGACTGCATTAAATGAGTCACCATCATTTTGAAATCAAGATAACCTGTTGACAAAATTAATGCAGACATATAAACATTGTGAAACCTAAAACAATAATTATTTGATTATGTTACTCTTTGAGTACAATACTGCCAACATGAATTGTGTTGCTGAGAGCAATATAATAGAGCATGCATAATCATATCTTAAAATATTGAACTTAAAATGTGAATTAACAGTACTGTTGCTCTGTGCCAATTTTCACACAAATATCAGAACAAGACAGACTTCAAAATAGGGAGCAGGGACATTAACGCAGCAGCAGGATAACTATGTGTTAAGGAAAGGTGTAGACAGCCAACATTTTCAGCCACAGTAACATTCTGATAAATGTTTTCGTTCATCTGGATTTGAACATTTAGAGTATTGCAAGGAAAGCATTTCCACCTGAATATTATCTAAGCACAGCACGTAGGAAATCATACCTTTGATAGTTCACATTTGACAGCACATTTCTGCAAAAGTGAATGCATACATTCATATTCATTAGCATATTAACCACTGTAATCTGTACATCCAACTCTTCAACTTGTTGAAATGTACATTTAACCAAAAAGTACAGCTTTGTGAAGCTCAACAAAGTAATCCAGCCAAAGGCCATAACATCACAAGCTATTGTTATAAGTTGTGCACTGCCATTTAGCCTTATTTGCATTTGTTGCCCAGCACCAGAAATTGCACAAATGCAGAGGTTAGGAATAATGATACAGAAGGGAGAAGATGCATCGATAGGGTGAGATGGAGGCAGGCATCAAGTAGCTTATGAAAGAAGAAGGATAATGTTGTCTCATAGCAATATATAGCCAACACGTGCACATAATATAGTGAGCCAAATTAGTCAGTAACACATAGCTAATGGCTGAATTAGAACCCTTGAAAGAAGTCAAAAATATGTCTGTATATGTGAGCATTATTTCATCCCCTCATCATAGTTCAAATGAATTATCACTTCACAACATTTGCATAACACAATTGAAGAAGAGTGACAACTTATAAAAGCAGAAGGGTGAACAAAGAAAGTGACAGACAGATGCAGAGAAAAAAAAATAAAACAATAAGTTGTCTGGGACATAGGATCATAGGATCATAGGATGTTACTAGGCTATTGGTCCTGAAGCCCTTATAAGCCTAGCCAAGAGTTTAGCCCATGTTTCGACAAGTCAGCAACCGATGCCCCTGTCCAGTAGGGACATGGGTAGAATCCCAAGGGTATATGTTCTGTTTCCCATCCAGTTGTCCAGGTTGTACTTAAAAAGGGGTAAAGAGGTACTCTGCTTGACATGGAGAGGGAGTCTATTCCATAGATGGGGGAGTCTCTGGGACACAAATCTGTCCCGCCAACAAGTCCTGTTGATGTTACAGACCAGGTTGAGGCCATGCGTATGAGTTACTCAAGTGGATCTTGACTTGTGGATATGCAGCAGTCCCATCAAGGTGAGGACTGTGATCGCCTTCTATGCCAGACAGAGGTAATCTCTGAGGAGTCTGTATGAAAGTGAGTAGAGTGATAGGGCTTTTAGCCTATCTGTGTATGGTAGATGTTTGAGGCCCTGGATTGTCCTGGTGAGGAACCTCTGTGGTCTGTCCAGCTGCTGCATGTTTTTTGTGAGGTACATGATGAAAGGGACATTGCACTCAATAATGGGCCTTATAAGGGAAAAATACAGGGATGTTATTACCTCCTTGCCCCTGGATGAGATACCCTTACTTATGAGGTGGGCCATGTAGAAGGCTTTCTGTACAATGGAAGCAACATGGTGGTAAAAAGTCAAGTTGGTATCAACCTGAGTGCCCAAATCCCTCACAACTGATTGCGTGCTTAAGACGTTGTTATTAATGTGAGAATTTGTGAGGATGTCACTCTCCCCAAAGGGGATGACGATGCATTTTTTGGTATTCAGCTTGAGGTCATGTTTCTGGCACCAGTTATTTGTCTGAGTGAGACCCTCTTGGAGGATGTCCACATCACTAGGGGAACTGATGACAGCACCCAGCTTGCAGTCATCTGCAAACTTAGTCATCCATAACCCACTGGTTTTGGCCTGCACCTCAGAAAAGTATATCTCAAACAACAGAGACCCCAAGACCGAACCCTGGGGTACACTGCTTGTTACGGGTTTACTGCTTGAGGTGGCTTCCCCTATTTTGACTAGGTGGGTTTTATCAGTGAGCCAGTTTGCTACCCATCTGGTAACATACAGATTGATGCCTAGCTGAGAGAGTTTAAATATTATCCCTGAGTGGGGAATAGTGTCAAAGGGTTTGGCCAGATCAAGGTAGGTGGTATGCACCATCTTCCCCTCTTCCATGGCTTTGGTGACTGTCTCAAAGAAGTTGACCAAATTTAGCAGACATGACCTCCCCTTGATAAAGCCAAACTGTGTGGGATCAAGTGCTTGGAGGTTGACAATGTCCTTGTTAATGAGGTCCATGATAATCCATTCCATGACCTTGCAGATCAGGCTAGGTAGGCTGATGGGTCTACAATTTCCTGGATTGGAGGACTTTCCACCTTTGTGTAAAGGGATGACAGTAGCTGTCCTCCACTCAGCTGGGATGAAACTGGTACTCAGGCTTTGGTTGAATAGGGGTCCTAATGGTGCTGTAAGTTCCTGCTTGAGTTCACATAGGATGCAGCCTGGCATGTAAGAAAATCTGTATGGTGTTTTACTCTTACTTATTAAATCATCATTAATCAGTCATTTTCTGTACAGTATAGTGCTTGGCAGAGTGATCAATAAGGGTAGGAGAGTATAACAAACAGGAAGACATAAGCAGGATAAGGTTGGCTTAATAAGTCTCCACATTGGGGCTGCAATGGTTTTTCAAATAACATCTTTCTGCTATATTCAAATGGCATGTTAATAAAATTATGTATATGGAGAGAAATACAGATGTTTGCAGTTAAATGCTTATATGATAGGAATATGACAAGTGATAAATGTATAGCTTGACCTACAAATGTAATTGAATCTATGACACTATGCAAAAACATCAGTCTATATACAAGGTAATCATCTTAACACAACACATAGGAACTCCTACTTTATTACATACACCTGCCTAAGTACTCTTACATTAAGTTTATCACAGTACTGCCTTTACTCTGTATTCCCATAGCACAGGAGATTTAAGCATTTTTGCATGATAGTCTGACCCCTGCAGATTAATTTGAAATAATCAGCTTTTGCAATAAGAAGTTAAACAGCATTCATCATCATTCAGTACTGTTGTACTATTCCAACATATGAGCAAATGTTGAGGGCATAAAGTGAAGGCTTGTCCATTGGCCATTTCTTGATATGTGTGTTGGTATGTGCACCTACTTTTTGACCAGATTAAACTTGTGAAATGGGTGGATCATTTCTGTTGAAAATGGGGTTAGCATGCAGAGGTTAGGGCACAAGGGAAAGGATATAAGAATTTGCAGGAGGGTCTTGGGAGAGCATCATAGCTATTCCATTCTTCACAACATATATGTTCAATTGTACTCATGATTTCATAACTTTGAAGAGTTATCACACCAGTGATGGGTGACAACAACAGAATAATATTGTATGACCAATTGGATCAAGTGTGAAGGTGATTCATATGCAAAGGAGAGATATATGTATGGGGCATATTTTTTGTGGGACAGGCACCAATTTTTTCTTATTTTTTTGTGAGAGAGGAATGCTGGGAAAGCTACTTAGAAATGAGAGGGTCAGCTAGTTAGGAAGCATGTGTGAACTTACAGATCATACAAGACATGCAGGGATGGTGATGTAGACAAAAGTTGGGGGACACCATGATTGGGGATAGATAAGGGACATTAGAGGTGCACCCACATCCAGCTTGAGAACAGTGAGAATCTAGTCCTCATCTTTAGAGCTGTCATCACTATCTCCTGCACCAGATCCTTGGTTCACTTCTAGGTGTGCCATTGTTTTTGCAATTCAACTCAGGACCTTCTCAACCCTGCCAATATATGCAACATATTCTCCACCAACCCTGTCAGTTCCTGCCGGTGACAAAATCAGCACTTCCACTGGTACTACTCCTAGAGGGTATCATTGCACCAGCAGCTGGGGCAGAGCTGCTTGATGCAGGCAGAGCAGGAGTTGTGGAGGTAACTGAAACATTGTAAACCCAAAGTGCTGGGTACCTGTGCTGCCATCTATGGAGGTATGTCAGGCCTAGCCATAGTGGTCAGCCTACTTCTCTGTGCTGTTTGTCATTTACTTTTCAGCTGCAATGTATGCAAACAACAGCATGCTAATAAATTATAACCCCCCCAAAAAAAGAGAGATAGGGTGTGGGGGAGACAAAAAAAGACATAATTAAATACATTGCATGTCACAACAAACAATTTCCAAAAAGCAAAGAAACAAAAATCAGAGAAAGTCTTGCTGTGACCTGTTTGCTTCCCCTCTAAACTACAAATGCAGAAGCTATTTTGCCCTGATTCCCCCCCTCAGGGGGAACTCCAAGGGATGCTATAATGCATGATTGGCCCCCAGGTCTTTTGTATGTATTTCCCCCATTTCCCCTCATCCCAAAATTTCTCCAGAAAGCTCAAAGGTTGAGAAGCAAAGTGATCCTCATTGCCCCCTACTGGCCACATCAAGTCTGGTTCCCATTTCTGTGGCCTCATCTGATTCACAGCCCATGGATTCTGGATCATTCCCAGGACCTGTTATCTCATCCTCATGGACTGAGTCATCCGAACCTGCACAGTCTCAAGTTCACAGCTTGGTTCCTCCACTTCCAGTGATTGCGAGGCTGCCTGACATCCCATCTTCTGTTCGTGAAATTCTTCTGGCCTCACACAAACGTTCCACTAGGAAAGTTTATTCTAGTAAATGGACTAGATTCTCTATTTGGGCCAAAGACCAGAACTTAGACCCTTTGTCTATGCCTATTCAGAATATTCTACAGTACCTGGCTACTCTTTTACATGCAGGAGCCTCAGCTTCAATGATCACTGTACATTTAGCAGCTATCGACAATTTTTATAATGGTCATGATAATTCTTCAGTTATGTCACACCACCTATGCAAGACCTTTTTGAAGGGAGTATTACATGTTAAACCTCCGGTCAAACCTTCCTTAGAACCCTGGGACTTGACTCTGTTGCTTCAGCCTCTCACAGGTTCTCCCTTCAAACTCTTTGATTCATGTGATTTGAAATTTTTGTAATAGAAAACCATACCTCTAGTAGCACTTACCTCAGCAAGAAGAGTATTTGAGCTGCAGGCCTTGAGTATGAAGAGTCGTTACTTGTTCTTCCACATGGATAAGGTATCCCTTCATACTGACCCTTCTTTCTTGCCCAAGGTCGTTTCTGGCTTTTCCATTAACCAATCTATTGACATGTCGGTTTTCTTCCCTTGGCATTCTAATAGAGGGGAGTACCTTTTGCACACCCTTGATGTGCATTGGCAGCTTCATTGTTATTTGGACAGGACTAAATCTTTCAGGAAAACAGATCAGTTGTTTGTGGCCTTTGCAGGACCCACGTTGGGTAAACCTGTTTCCAAAGTAACTTTATCCTCTTAGCTTAGAAACATCATTACCTTTATCTACCAACAGAATAAGCTATCCTTACCTTCCAGTATAAAGGCTCATTCTAGCAGATCTATGGCTACTTCTGTAGCTTTTCATTCTAGGGCCTCTATGGATGATATATGTGCAGCAACCACTTGGGAAAGACCTCATACCTTTATATCTCCTTACAAACTGGATTTGACCTCCAGGGGACGAGCATCTTTTGGTTCTATGGTGCTCAAGAATATCCTTCCTTAGGGCTACCCAGGACTCAAATAGCTGGGGACTCGGTCCTAACTGTAATGAAAGAACAAGGATTTACAACATCAGATAAAGAAGTTGTCTTACCATAACATTTCATCTGTGTTGTTGATCTTTGTTCATTCATTACTTCCCACCCTCCTTCCCCCTGCCTGGACTCCTGGTGTACTTTAGGAACTCCTGGTTAGGGTATTTGCTCAGACAGAGCCTCCTTCTATCTTTTCTTTTACTATATCTTTTATCTAGGGTGGGTAAACTCGATCTGGAGTAACTGGGAGAGGGGCATTATGGGTAGGTCTTAGCTGATAGTTTTTGGCTTGCACGAGCTGGGAAATGGCTGTATCAGTTCCGAAGACAGAACCGAGGTCCTAACTGTAATGAATGAACAAAGATCTACAACACAGATGGAACATTATGGTAAGTCATAACTTCTTTTTTCTAGTTTCTTTACATAAGCACAATGCTTATCTGCCGATTTATATAAGTTTCACCCAATAAAGATTTGTTGTTTTGCTACTAAGAAGTGAAGTTATCTTTAATCACAACAAGAAGATTTGTTATTTTGGTACAAAGAACTTGAAAAAGTGAAGAAATTTTGATCCCAACAAGATTTTTTGCTACTGTTTGGCATTTTAATTTACACATATTTCTTACTACAACTGCTTGGTCTTTTAGCTTAGCTCAAAAGGCTTTTCTTTCATATATCTTTTTCTAGTTGTTTTGACCTGAATAGTTTTATCCTGTCCATTATCTGACAGTTAAACTAATTAAACTTCTGGGTGCTTACAGAGTTTAATTCCTAAGCTCCCTCAAATACAGGGATATCTGGATTGTAGGTTACCAGCCCACCTGCACATGGTAAGCACTCACTGAGTTCTTGTTATTAATGTATATAAGGTAGATTCAGGTCTAAATAAGAGTAAAAGTTGTGTTGCTTTAGCATGTCTTAGAGGTTAACATACCTTTTGTATAAGAAAAAATATGTAACAAATGTTATTCTCTATTTCTCTGTTAGTTGTGATCCTGAGAGTGGCACTGTGGAACTCCTATTACCTGATGTCAAAGTATCAGTTGCCTCTGGTGAGTATGATGATGATAATGATGATGATGATGGAGGTGATGAAGAGGCACAGTCTGGGGGTGCAGAGGGTCAGTCTGACACTGAGTGTGGCTTCCACATCCCTGCCATATTTTGGACACAGTCAGTATGCCGATGCATACCCATGACATGAAGACCTGTGATATAGGACAGGCTGAGGGTGACATTGTTGATCAGGGTAGTATTTTAATTCCAGTTGCACAGCTGACAGCTTCTGTCTGTAGCCATTGTGAGGATGAGGTGTCATACAGAAGGGATGGTACAGGTGCTCAATGGAGGTCCACTGTCCACCCTCCTCCTGATGCTGATGTGTCATCATGTGTCACCAGACATATGTGTAGGGCTGCAGTAGAGGCACAGACATGTTCCACCAGGGCTTTGGAAGAGATAGTACATGTACGTAACATCAGACATTCTGAAATGCAAGATTCCCTGAACTGTGTGGATGATTCCTTGGACAGGATGAATGACACACTGGATTGGGCACTGTCTCTGGTGGAACATCTGCTTGGGGAAGGTGGGCACCTATGTGTCTGGAGAGCTGTTACATCTTCTGGTGATAGCAGATATGGTCATGCAAGATTCCAGTCAGTGACACTACCTCTACAGCTCCATCATTTATTGTGGTGTCTAAACCCAGACATAGTAAGCCATGGGGTCATGGTCCTGGGCATAGTCCTGGGGAGAGCTCATCCAGCAGACATCACTCACATTCAGCTAATATCTCGATGTCTGGCCAGGACTGTAGAAGTAGCAGTGCAACTATTGTCAGAGCTAGTTCTTATGGTTTGTGTGATGATGCTGAACTGACTACTCTACCATGCATGGCTTACACCTATCTAAGATGCCAGGATATAGTGCTACACAGTGCTTGATTGTGTTCATGCAAACACCCACACATTGAAACCGATCCCTTGCCCATACCACATTATACACATGCAAGCTGTCTAAACAATACTGTTGAATACTATATATCTGTTGTAACTGACCCTGAACACTATATACTCTGATAGATACATGTGTTTACCCTGAACACTGCATACACTGATAGATACATGTGTTTACCCTGAACACTGCATACACTGATAGATATATGCGTTTACCCTGAACACTGCATACTCTGATAGATACGTGTTTATCCTGAGCACTGTATACACTGACAGATACATGTGTTTACCCTGTACATTGTATACTTTTACAGATAAGTGTTTACCCTGAACATTGTAGAGTCTGATAGATACATGTGTTTACTTTGCACACTGTATACTCTAATAGATATGTGTTTAAAAATAATAAGGTATTCACTGCAACCAAAGTTCATTCAACAGAAGAAACAAACTTAAAACAAAAGATGAAGAACAACCAGCACAGCTGAACTAGAAATAATTTAATCAACACAGTGAACTAGAAATACTAATTTATTCAACACAGTGAACTAGAAATAATAATAACTGTGTTGAATAAATTATTATTTTTATTTCAGCTGTGCTGGTCATTCTTCGTCTTTTGTTTTTAGATACATGTTTACCCTGAACACTATATACTCTGATAGATAGTTATGTTTAACCTGAACACTGTCTACTCTGATACATACATTTATTTATCCTTAGCACTGTATATACCAATAGATGCATGTGTTTACCCTGAATGCTGTGTACTGTGATAGATGCATGTGTTTACCCTGAATACTGTATACTCTGATAGATACATCTGTTTATCCTGAACACTGTATACTCTAATAGATACTTGTGTTTACACTGAACACTGCATACTCTGTCAGATACTTGTGTTTATCATAAACACAGCATTTTTAATTATTTACCCTAAAACACTGCATACTCTGATACATGTGTTTCCTCTGAATATGGTATACTCTGATAGATACATGTTTCCACTGAACATTGTATACTCTGATAGATACTTGTGTTTACTCTGAGCACTGTTTGCTGTGACAGATAATGTGTTTACCCTGAACACGGTATACTGTGATAGATACATGTGTTTACACTGAATACTGTATACTCTGATAGATACATGTGTTTATCCTGAACACTGTATACTCTGATAGATACTTGTGTTTAATCTGAGCATTGTTTGCTCTGATAGATAATGTGTTTACCCTGAACACTGTATACTCTGACAGATACATGTGTTTACCTGAACACTGTATACTCTGATAAATACTTGTGTTTACCCTAAACACTGCATAGTCTGATAGATACATGTGTTTATTACTCCCACACATTCACTTTTTTGATGTCAGCCTTGTCCTCGTACCACCCTCCCCCACCCTGTGCAAATGCTAATTACTATGCCTTGCCCTTTACAAATGTCATTGCGACTCTGGGTTTCATATATGTCTGATGCACAAAGTGGATAACTAATGCTTGCTTACTCAGAAACTTGCACTTATTAATAGATATTGCAAAAGTGAAGCTTTTGATTTCCTGTTCCTACTCATTTTTTGAGTGATTGCTTATGTAATTGTTGAACCTCATTGTGTTTCAGCTGGTATTGTAAGTGAAGCTGTGGAAGCATTAGATACTTCAGTCTTGCTTCTTGGCATAGTTGTGCAAATTATGATATAATTGTCCTGTTCCATGTTCTATAGATAGTGGTCAATTGAAATGGTCTATGCACAGTACTGGTTATAATACATAATTATATATTGCAAAAATCTGACATAGGAGATGTTACTGACATAACTGTGCATCACCATAAACATATTTCCATATGAGAGCAATTAGCTCTCTCTCGCTTTCTCTCCTTCTCTCTCTCTCTCTATATATATATATATATATATATATATATATATATATATATATATATATATATATATATATATATATATATATATATATAATTTATTTTTTCCTTAACAGGTTCGACATTTATCTATTCATTACTGCAGGGAACACTTGTGTCATTGGAGGTTGCCCCTGTCTAATGCTATCAGAACACAGCCAATGCATGGTTAAGTAAGGCTGTGGGGTCTGACAGGCATCATTTATCATATTTGTATGTGCATTATATCTCAGGCTTTGACCTAAGAACTGATTGTGTTTGTTATCCTTTATCTATCAGCCTGAGCCAGGGCATATTGTGCATGACTTAATCTGCAAGCACCATCTGCAGCTGGTCGCTCTCCCTCAGACTTCTCATCTGTATCTGCAGATGCTTCTGGCCCAGATTGTGCTCCATGAAACTGTGGTCCTGCCCCTTGCTGTCCTCATTGAAGCTGTCTCCTGACAATTATATTGTATAACATGGAACAGACTGTAAGTATTTCGGCAGAGGTATCTGGATCATATAGCAGTGCACCTTCTGATGTGTCTAGACACCAGAACCTTGAAGGAAGAATCCAAACAAACATTCTGTTATATCTCTAGTTTGAGTGTGAGCCTTGTTGTATCCTTGCTCAGTGGGGTTGTGTGGTTTCTCATGAGTGTCATGAGCCAGGGCTCAAGTGCATAACCCGCATCCCCTACTAGCTGCCCTTGTGGAATGTCAGTCCTAGCAAACTTGGTGTATAGCTCACAGTTGTGCCATATGTGTGAGTCATGGAAACTGCCTGGGTTACCTGCTTACACATTGTAGATGATCCCTTGGGCATTGCAGATAACCTGACAGTATATAGAGTGGAAACTTCTTCTGTTGATGTACTCCCCCCCTGCTCCCCAGCTGGGGCTTTTATTTCTATGTGTGTGGCCCCCAACACTTCAGGGAAGTGTGCTGTTGCATAAAATTCCTTCTTAGTTCTTGTTGTCACCTGTGGAGTGCATGGGAAACAGATGCAAACCCTTGCATATAGCTGCATTGCATTTAAAAACTGATGTGATATTCTTGAGGCT
This sequence comes from Protopterus annectens, assembly GCF_019279795.1. NCBI lineage: Eukaryota > Metazoa > Chordata > Ceratodontiformes > Protopteridae > Protopterus > Protopterus annectens. The sequence continues at coordinate 838,398,125 of NC_056735.1, forward strand.
GATGGTGTGACACCCCTAATATATCTCCTGTGGGTTTCTGTAAAGTACCAATAGCTAGTATATGTAATATTAAACATACCCTTGTTTCTGCTGGGATGGGTTCTCCATGATTTCTCTGGGGCTAGAGGTGGGAGTGGCAGAGGTTGCATATTTCTTTCTGTGTTTCCCTGTCCACCCTGTATCTTTCAGCAATTTCTGCTTCATGCAGTCCATGATAATTCAAATGGGGTCTAAACACTCTTCTTCTTGCCTGAGGTCTGGCAGCAGCAGCACCCTGGTTCAAAGCCTGTTGCACATACAGCATAATAATAACACAGCACCACATAGCGTTCTTTTTTTCTAAGTGTAATTGTGCCTGCATTCCAAAGAGTTTTGGTACACAGAGCAAAACCTAAACAGAATATAGACAATTGCTTTATAGCTTTCTGAAAATCTCAGCCATATTGAACTGGTTAATTGGTGTGTACTTCAGCTCCTTATGGTATCATTAGCATATTTATGTGTGTTTGTTTTCTGAGGCAGAGCAGTGATCTCCATAGACCTTTGTCATACTCAATCTGGGAGCAGTGTCTGGTTAAGTTACTTGCTTAAAGTCACACAGTTAGGCAATGGAAGCTGAGGGAATCAAACCTTGTACCACTGGACCACAGGAAACAGCTCATTAACAGCTCCTTAAAACTTAATAGTTTGCTGTTTCTCTTTGTTTGGCAGCTCTACACATCATGTAGAGCTGTTTAATGAGCACCAAAAAGCACACTATCATTTTGGCAGTGTGGCATGCCGACAAAACAATGGTTACATTTCATTTAGCTGTTAATGAATTTGGCCCATATATTTATTTTGAAATATGACATATACCCAACCCCGTAAACACAGTGAAAATAAACAACAATGGGAGAAAATACTATCATGCTGAAAAACTTTAATAATTAAGTGATTTTGACCACTAAGGTTTTCATCAGACCAATCAAATTAGATGAATGTACCTGTTTAAATACACACCACTTGATCACATGACTAATAAAACCACTTTTGTGAGCTAAACATGCTTTACATTTAAAGTGCAATGTAAAATACAATGTAAAAGTGTGAAAATATTTTAAAAATATATACACTCAAATAACTGTGTCTAAAAAAAAATATATATATATCTATATATATATATATATATATATATATATATATATATATATATATATATATATATATATATATATACTTGCCTGTTTGCATTTATTGATTCTTTGTTTCTTGTTGAGAACCACTGTATAATTCACATTACTATTCATCTGCGGTGAGTTGTAAGTATTAAACAAAACCTGCCACTGTAACTTCTTCAGTTCTAGCCCTCCCTCCCTATCACAGCTAAAATCACAAGAGACTTAATCTATTACATGAAGCAAAAAACTCTTAAAATCTTTGCATTCAATAGAATGTTTTCCTATAGCATTATTCATATTTTCTGTCTTAGTTGCATACCAATATTCATATACACATGTTCTCAATTCCCTATTGTTTTCCCCAATGTAAAATACTTAACAGATAGAACATTTGACCAAATATAAAACTAAACTGGTTGCATAGGTGTGAAAAAAAAAACAGGCTTGGAACTAGTTCTGATTGTCAAGCTGCAGTTAACAAACTGACAAAAAAAAAAAAAAAAAAAAAAAAAAAACACTTCTCTTGCCATGATGACTATGTATGACCGTAGGAGCATTACACATACACATTTGTTCATGCAGACTGTGTGCTGAATAAAGTTGATCCACTAAAGGAAGATTCCATGAGTATGAAACCCAATGAAAAGAACTCACTGAAAGCACTTATAGAGAGCCTCAAACTAGTTTTTTGGAGGGCAACTCCCCAACAGGGCATTCCCATCCCCATCTCTCTCTCTCTCTCTCTATATATATATATATATATATATATATATATATACATGTGTGTGTCTGTGTGTCAGTCCCAATAGTGGGGCAAATGGCAAAGTCCATCAAAGAAGAGAATTACTTTTAGCCAATTTACTTACAGTGGCATTTAGGTTCATAGGTACTTACCTGGCTACTAATCTATGAGAATCTTTAGAAGCCTTGCTCTGAATTCCCATGAAGTGTTTAGCTTTTGTAATTTGAGTGTGAATAACCTAGAGCTGAGTAGAACATTTACATGTTACCCCATCCATACGGGACAAGAGTGCTAAACCGGGTTGACTTTTCAGTTTCTGATCCTTTTATCCAGATTACTTTTAAATAGAGTAAGGGAATTACTTTGCTTTATGTGGAACACAAGATGATTCCAAAGAAGTGATATTCACTGTGATATGTAGCTACTCCTACATGTTCTATTTATGTTGCAGAAGAGATTAAGATTTCTTGCGTGGGTGTTTATTCCATCACTGTACTTGCAGATGTGTAGTAATTCAGAGAGGACAGTGTTTTCTGAGGCTCTGTACACAAGACAGAGATCATGCCTCAGCAGCCTGTATGATACCGAGAAGAGGGACATGGCTTTGAGACTCCTAGTGTAGTTTCTATGATTTAGGCCCTTAATTTTCTTGGAGAGAAAGTTTTGTGGTTGTTCAAGTTGTGTGTTAGGTGTTTGCAAAGGTCAGGTTCTGAAGGAGGAAATATGCTCAATGATCAGCCTATTAATCAGTGAGTGCAGTGAAATGATCATATCCCTGCACCTTGATGCCATACCATTATTATTAATCAATGAGTGCAGTGAAATGATCATATCCCTGCACCTTGATGCCATACCATTATTATTAATCAATGAGTGCAGTGAAATGATCATATCCCTGCACCTTGATGCCATACCATTATTATTAATCAATGAGCGCAGTGAAATGATCATATCCCTGCACCTTGATGTCATACCATTATTATTAATCAATGAGTGCAGTGAAATGATCATATCCCTGCACCTTGATGCCATACCATTATTATTAATCAATGAGCGCAGTGAAATGATCATATCCCTGCACCTTGATGCCATACCATTATTATTAATCAATGAGCGCAGTGAAATGATCATATCCCTGCACCTTGATGTCATACCATTATTATTAATCAATGAGTGAAGTGAAATGATAATATCCCTGCAGGTTGATGCCATACCATTATTATTAATCAATGAGTGCAGTGAAATGATCATATCCCTGCACCTTGATGTCATACCATTATTATTAATCAATGAGCGCAGTGAAATGATCATATCCCTGCACCTTGATGTCATACCATTATTATTAATCAACGAGTGAAGTGAAATGATAATATCCCTGCAGGCTGATGCCATACCATTATTATTAATCAATGAGTGCAGTGAAATGACCATATCCCTGCACCTTGATGTCATACCATTATTATTAATCAATGAGCGCAGTGAAATGATCATATCCCTGCACCTTGATGTCATACCATTATTATTAATCAATGAGTGAAGTGAAATGATAATATCCCTGCAGGCTGATGCCATACCATTATTATTAATCAATGAGTGCAGTGAAATGATCATAGCCCTGCACCTTGATGCCATACCATTATTATTAATCAATGAGCGCAGTGAAATGATCATATCCCTGCACCTTGATGCCATACCATTATTATTAATCAACGAGTGAAGTGAAATGATAATATCCCTGCAGGTTGATGCCATACCATTATTATTAATCAATGAGTGCAGTGAAATGATCATATCCCTGCACCTTGATGCCATACCATTATTAATCGAGTGAAGTGAAATGATCATATCCCTGCACCTTGATGCCATACCATTATTAATCGAGTGAAGTGAAATGATCATATCCCTGCACCTTGATGCCATACCATTATTAATCGAGTGAAGTGAAATGATCATATCCCTGCACCTTGATGCCATACCATTATTAATCGAGTGCAGTGAAATGATCATATCTCTGCACCTTGATGTCATACCATTATTATTAATCAATGAGTGCAGTGAAATGATCATATCCCTGCACCTTGATGTCATACCATTATTAATAATCAATGAATGCAGTGAAATGATCATACCCCTGCACCTTGATGCCATACCATTATTAATAAGATGAGCAATGAAAAGAACCCTCTTACAATAGTGGATGCATAGTCATCAAAAGCCAGTTTGTTGCCACATAAGTTCCCAGGTTGAAATAATACTTTAAAAAAATAATATGTTTCCAAATGTGGTGCATGTTCTCCCAACTTAATTAAGTCCCAGAGGAAAACTAAACATTTACTAAACAGGTACATATCATGTCATATTATATTATAACACTGAGTAACTTAGCTGTCGTGCAGCTACTTTTTTGTAGAAAATCCTGTTTGATATGAACTGTAATATGCTCATATAATATCCATCTGTATGTCATTATCTATTAATCTATGTATATAGCCCAGGACTGTCTAATATTTTTGCTTCAAGGCTGGATTCCAAATTACTTTACTTTCCAGGAGTTGACAAAAATAATGCTTGATCCAAATTTTTACCAAAATAACATGCATTAAAATAAATCAATTTTTAATACCATTCAGTCATTAAGATACCACACAGTATATACACTTAATCCTGATTTTAGTTGACAGTGCATCTGTTTATAAAAGTATTTCAATGTCTGTATCAGCACTGGATGGTGGTTCAGTAGTATCATTGACCAAGTGCAAGCCAACATTCAGTGCTGAAAATTTGAAGTATTTTTAATAAAAAAGATTTCAAAAGAAAAGTTTTGAATTTTCAATGTGTTTCCCATCCAAGAAAATACTTGTTGACAGCAACCTGTGCAGCCAAATAATGAAACATTCCATGAAGAAGATTTAGATACAGCTCAGAAGGGACATACTTCTTGGAGCTTTGGAAATATTTGAAGTTGTTTCTGTTTGCCTAAGTAATCAATGTCTGTGTCAACCATTGATGCAACAGTTCAAAAGACTGATGAGAAATGAGTATTTAAAGTTGACATTACAAGTTTAACTTGATAATGTATATGTATATATATATATATATATATATATATATATATATATTTTTTTTTTTTTAAAGGAATAATTGCTCCTAGCAATATGTGCTGACAAATGTGATATATCCAGGCACTAGACATGGCAGAGTGGGATATGATTTATTAGGAATATATCGATTATAAAAAATAATTATATTGATTTGAGAGAATGTTGTTCTTACTTTGGTTCTAAAGGTGTAAGAGTTCAGAGTTCCATCTAGAATTCGTCAGCAGGCAGCTGCTTCCACTTTACATGGATTTTTTAGACATATTAAAACCTCAGGATTTTGGTTGATACTGCAAGCCATTCATTCACTGCTTTTATCAGGATGGCAAGAAGCATGGCGCACAATATATTCTACTGTTTCCACAGCCCTTGTCAACATTATTGTAAAGTTTAAAAAAGTCCTACAGTAACTGGTTTCACAGCAGCTCTAATGTTTGGATCAAAGAAACAATGTTCAGATAGACTTTGTGGATGAGCTGTCTTTTCTTTCAAGTTTAGCATTTAAGTCAGCAAAATATTTAATTATGTTTACTGATAATGTCAGATCAGTGAACCATGAATTATTGTTGAAAAAACTGATGCCTGTTTTCTTTGTCATAAATGCTTGGGTCTATGTTCGGCTATTGAAAACAAAAAAATGCAAATGGCTAAATACTGAACGTGAAATATTGAAAGGTAAAATTAGCGAACAACTACTTCAGTGAAAATAAATTTATTGAATGATAACCATCATTATGAACACAACCAATGTTTCATATTCGGTATTTAACCATTTGTGTTTTTTTGTTTTTGATAGTCGAACATAGACCCCACTATAAGTTGTAGCATGCAGCCTCACTTAAAATGCAGCAGTTTGGGTATTTTGACAGTAAATCTCATTATATCTAGAGGCTTTAATTGTAAAGAGTTTAACGTTATTTCTGGGCATTGGGAATGAATATAGTGATGCGATTTATGTTATCCAAGTTCATTGGTTTAGCAGATGGGCCATTCCATCCAGCTTCTATGCACTTTGTGGAGATAGTTTAGCATTTGGGTCTATGTTCGGCGATCAAAAACAAAAAATGCAAATGGCTAAATACTGAACTTGAAACATTGAAGTGTAAAATTAGAGAACAACTACTTTGATTAAATAAATTCATCAAATGGTCATAGCTGGCAAACTGGAAAGCTACTTGACACATAAGTTAAGTGAAATGAAACTGTTTAAATTTGTCTTATTCCCCACTGTAGTTATTATATATAGTTATGTGTGGTGGGGGCAGCTCCCCGCATTGGGGATGTGAGGCTGCCAGCCCAGCTATCTGGAATTTTGTAAATAATCATGTCATATTTGTGAATATTGATATGATCCATAGACTTGTCTTTCAAATGTAAGAGAACTATATGTTATGTAAATATTAAACTACTAGTGCAGAAGTGTGTATTGCGCTGTATGTTATGTACTGAGCTTCAAGAATGTAACCACAGCATAGTCTGCTGGAAAAAAGCAGACATGGGTATAAACTATATGCCTGTGCAAATGTATGCTTTCATAGCAGAATTTGGAACATATAGAGTTAACTTGCAAAACTATGAAAATAAGTTGAAAAATAAAGAGTTTTATGATGTGCTATACAGTTAGTTAATACAGCAAGACGACAGGATGTCTACAGCTAGAAGTTCTTTCTATTGTCTTAAAAAACAGAAATAATTACTAGGTTTCAAATTTAGAGTGTTTTTATTGCCCTGTGACTTCCTAGCAGCTACACATCTAAGAGATAAGCATTTTTGACACATAGGTGTCAAATTCTATTGGTATCTGTTTAACCTAGGAACTGGAGGCAGGTTACAAAGAGTGATGTCATTCTAGCTAACCCAGCAGTAATGTGTATTATTAATCTAAGAACTATCTCTCAGAGAAAGTCTGTACATTTTGTATCTTGTCTTTGGATCTAAAAACATCCATTCAGCACTTCTCATCTGTATTTGCCTTTCTCTGTAAGTAAGATTTAGGTATAGTATTTCTCTTAGAGATAGATAGGAATATAGTAGGATTAGTTTAGATGTTTTCTGTATTTATTTGAGACTGTCCTGCAATGTTGTTTTAAAATATTTCCTGTGATTCTGAACTCTGCTGTCACTGTGTTGAGTTATTGAGTATTGTCTTGTTCTTTTATTATTTATTATTAGATATAAACATTTTAATTGTGGCTAGTTTGTTTAGAGATATTTAAGCTCTTACAGTATGTGCATATGTATTTGGTGACACTGTACAGGCCACTCTTAAATAGCCTTGCAAGTCTTGGTCACATTTACCATTTGGACAATAGAAAATTATACGGTAGAATTGGTCACCCTTTGTAATGGTCTTATAGTAGCTGATAAAGAACTGGTTGGTGGCAGTGATAACTACCTTTTAGTCTGGGCAGAAGGGGGCATAGCTAGTAAACTTGTGCCAGCCTTCCCCATGAGTGTCTGTCTGTTTGTATATAAATCAAGTGTGTGTGTCAGCTACTTGGGCAGGGACATGAAGCACTGGTTGGACAGAGAGGGTGCTGGAGGTTTTGGCTTGACCACTTGGCAGAGATCTTAACCCTGTAGCTGTGTCAGTGGAGAGTCTTATTGGGGATCTGGAGAGAGAGGGAGAAACCAGCCCCAGACTGATTGTGATCCCTGTGTGCTCTTAAGGGAAATTGTACTTTACTCTGTGTGTACTTGTCATCCTCCCAATGTGCAAGTCCTCACTGGTGCTAGTGGTGAGGATTGAGGCTCCTTGATTACTGGGCCAGTACAGGGCTGTCATAGGGGGTGTGGGGGTAAAGCCTCCCACCTTGCTTGGTTCTGTTTGAGATGTTGGCCGACTATGGCCATTCTATGAATTTATTTTCGTTGAAGTAGTTGTTTGCTAATTTTACCTTTTGATGTTTCACATTCGGTATTTAGCCATCCGCATTTTTTTTTTTTGCTAGCTGAACATAGACCCTCATAGTGAACAATGCAGTGATGGATGCTAATTTCATGAGGCACATAACTGAGCAGTAATGTTACCAAAACCACTGTTCTTGCTAGTCAAGGTCAGGGCTTCATCTGTTGTTATACTTATACGTTTATTTACAGGCAGATGTAATTTACCTAAACATTTTGTTACCTCTTTACATATCTCTCTCCCCTTTGTGCCTTTCACAGTCTACAGCTCTAGCAGTTGTACAACAATAACATAATAAACTGAACTCTGCCACTTATGTCTACCTTCATCAAGACATGCGCTTAGTTACATATAAGACTTTTAATCAGATTTTTCCCAGAAATGGATGCCAAATTCTCAACCTTCTTGCAACAGTCTGAAGAAAAGGATTATTTTTTTGCTTCATTGATTTTGGCAGCTTAAATAATTCTTGTTACTATTTCTAGACACTATTCTGTAATGCCATTATCAGAAAATTGTTTGCCTTATTAGCAAAAGATTTAAGTATAATTAAATTGACCTTTGTTGCGGGTTTCAAAATTTCACTGAAAGATTTCAACACATGGCTGCCAAAAACATTTTGTCCTAAAATGGTGACTCTGTCATCTCATTGTTGCCCAGTGGCACTATCTAAGGTAGTCCCAACTTTATGTTATAATATAGTAATAACCCACGCCTGGGTGTGGGTAATGCTGGATTTACCCACACCCAGAAGTGGGTTATTGCTATTATACAATGACATTATTTAAGAAAAAAAATTATTACTTTTCTTAAATAATGGCATTGTATAATGCCTCCTTGCTGCCCTTCCATGGCTGCCTGGTATTCCGCGGAAGTTCTGATGTACTGCGCATGCCTACGCAGTACATCAGAGCTGTGGGCAAAAGCAACGGAGAAAGCAAGATCTCCGTTGCTTTTTACAAACTGTTTTGCTATATTAAATGGGTTTAACATAGCGAGACAGGTTTAAAATAAGCAACGGAGATCTCCGTTGCTTATTTTAAAGCTGTCTCATTATGTTAAACCCATTTAACATAGTGAGACAGGTTTAAAAAAAAAGCAACAGAGAAAACAAGATCTCCGTTGCTTTTTACACACTGTGTCGCTATGGTAAAGGAGTTTAACATAGCGAGACAACTTTAAAAAAAGCAACGGAGATCTCCGTTGCTTTTTTTAAACCTGTGTCGCTATGTTAAACTCCTTTAACATAGCGAGACAGAGTTTTAAAAAAGACTTATAGTAATGGAAAAAGTCCGGGCGACCAGACCTTTTTCCATTAGTATAAGTCGATTTACAACGTGCACGCTGACCAATCAGCGTGCACGTTTTGGAATATTAATGGCGGGGGTCATGGTATAATATCTTTTAATACTGTAGTTCTTGCAAATAGTTATTGTCTCTAGACAAATGAAGATAATACATCTCCACAATACTCATTTTGCATAAGAGTATTTGCCTATGTTACAAGTAATAATTCAATAAAGGTGTTTAAAAAAAGTTTTTTTGTTTAAACACATGGCCTCCTCTGTCAGTGCTTTATTTTGGTTTGCAATTGTCAAAAGATGAACTGCACTTTTTTAATGAAACAAAAATAATTATGACTGCAAACTCATCTCCATCGAAACAAACTTTCTTCCACAACAGGATGAAGGATTAGCTGCAGACAGGAAAAAGAATGGATCAATATCGGAAGTGCCATGTCCCCTATAATTAACAGTATATATGGGATTCATGCTAATACCTGAAAGCTCCACAAGGTGAACCTTTTAATTTTCCCAACCATGATGACTACTGCAATGAACTCCACTCACAGCAATGCTCAGAACTAGCAAGCAAAGTAATAGATATTGACTTATGGAACTTATGGTGTCAGCTGTCACTCCTAAACTAAAACAGCATTACAAGCACAATTTTAAGTATTAGTGCTGCAAAAGCAATGTATCCTGAACTTCAGAAGTAAATCAATATTCACAAAGCATGTACTATAATTTAACATTTGAGTGAGATTCATAGAGGTAGTACCGAAAATGAGCAATATATCATGAAATGCAAACAAAAAACTTGCAGTAAAAACAAACTTGTTCATATCTTGTTTATCATGGTATAGACTGGGTACTTTTTGTAACATCAGTGACTACATTATTATTTTGTTTGCATACTTTGTTTTTGTTTTCAGCAGTCAGCTATTGAATACTTGTACTCATCTTGTTTGTATTTGAGTTTCTCAACTAATTATTTACATTTAACTCTGAATGCTTGCAGCATTGTCTGTCACTACATTCATTGTTAAGACTGCTGCATTATTTGTAAATATTCTCATCTAATATGGAATTTACTGTATTTCATGTGTCTCACCTTTGTAAACTGCTTATGCTTAAACACTCAGGGCTGAGCTAAGATGAGTTACATGCCTTCCTGAAGACACTGGAGGGTATAAATGTATCACCAAACACCATCATATTAGGTGACTTCAACTACCCGAATATAGACTGGGAACATTACTCAAGCCCAAACCTTCTAGCCCAAAGGTTCCTGGAGTTCATAAATTCAAATGCCATGGAACAACTAGTCACTGTCCCCACAAGAGGAGAAAATATACTAGATCTCATCATCACGAACATGGGGACAAAATGCTCCACACCGGAAGTATATCCCTCATTGGTGAGATCAGACCATAAACTAATCTCACTAGAAATCCACATCCCACCCCAAACAAAAAAGACCACAGTGAAGAACTTCTCTAAAGCAAACTTCACACTACTCAAGACAGGTGTGGTATCCTTCAAGGCCCCCGAGCCAATGGAAACCACAACCCAAGCTGCGGAAGCCCTTACAAATGCCTTCTATGAACACCTTCAGGACTGCATGGATCAGGCAATCCCAAATAAAACCAAGACTCTTTCCACCAAGGGCAAACGTCCAGTCTGGTGGACCCCAGCCATAAACAAACTTTACAATAAGAGGAGAAAGCTATTACATGATAGAGCAAAATCCCAAAAAGGGAAGGCATCTTTGATCAGCACTAGCAAGAAACTACGATCCCTCATAAAATCATCCAAGGCCAACTTTGAGAGAAAAATTGCCATAGATTCAAAAGACAATCATAAGGCCTTCTTCAGCTATGTCAGAAACCTGGGTGGAAACTCCCAGATATGCTCAGAATTAGTCCAAAATGATACAAAAATCACTGAACCCACAGACATTGCCAACATACTGGCAGACAGGTTCAGCGCAAACTTCACCCCCTCCCCCCCCAAAAGGAGAGATAACTATCCCAACTGAGAGTAGCCTCCCAGACATCTCAAATGCGCAGGTGAAAGCTGCTCTCTCTAAAGCTAAAAACACAGCATCAATGGGACCGGATGGGGTCCCCGGCTGTGTGCTACATGAACTCAATGAAGAACTAAACCCGCACATAAGGCAGCTGTTTAATCTTAGCCTCACCACAGGATATGTGCCCAAGGAGTGGCGTACAGCAACTGTGGTCCCACTCCACAAAGGTGGTGCCTCTACAGACCCTGGTAATTACCGCCCCATAAGCTTAACAAGCCTGGTCTGCAAAGCTATGGAGAGGATCATAATGGAACTCATAAACAAGGACATAGGGAACTTGCAAACCTTGGACCCAACCCAGTTTGGCTTTGTCAAGAGCAGATCTTGCCTTTTGAACTTGGTCGACTTCTTCGAAACAGTCACCAAGGCCATTGATGAGGGAAAGGCAGTCCATACAGCCTACCTTGACCTTGCAAAAGCTTTCGACACAATACCCCACTCGGGTATTATAGAGAAACTTACCAGCTTAAATGTAAACCCATATGTCACAAGATGGGTTGCAAACTGGCTAAAGGACAGAACCCACAGGGTTAGAGTTGCTGGAGCCATGTCAGACTCCAAGCCGGTTACAAGTGGAGTCCCACAGGGCTCAGTCCTTGGCCCCCTATTGTTCAGCATCTACTTCTCAGAAGTACAGGCAAACATAGGAGGACTATGGCTGACAAAGTTTGCGGATGACTGCAAACTGGGTGCCATAGTGGATAGTACATCGGACACAGACGTCCTTCAGAGGGGTCTCATGGAAACTGATAGCTGGTGCCAGAGCCATGGCCTGAAGTTAAATGCAAAAAAGTGTATAGTCATACCCTTCGGGAAAAACAAGGTAACCCCAAGCTACCATATAGGTGGCAACCCACTAAGCACAGAAGAGGTTATCAGGGACCTGGGGACCCAGGTTGACAGTGGCCTCTCGTTTGACGCTCACATTGCTAAAGTGGTTCGAAAGACCTTCTACATTGCCCACCTGATCATGAAGGGATTCACATCCAGATCAAGTGAGGTCATTGTTCCCCTGTACTCTTCACTTATCAGACCAATGATCGAGTACAATGCCCCATTCGGGATGTATCTCACCCGACACCTGCAGCCATTGGAGAGTCCCCAAAAGTTCCTCACCAAAAGGATAAAGGGACACCAAAACCTGTCATATGCTGCCAGACTGAAGAAACTCCAACTCTATTCAGTTGCATACCGTCTGATCAGAGGTGACCTGTGCCTGACATACAAGGCCATGACCAACCCGGAATTAATGGACATGCTCCACCTCAAAAAATCCAAATCCACCAAAACCACTAGAGCAAGAGACTTAAACCTTAGCACGGATATAAATAGGATGTGCTGGAGGGATAGATTTATCACCCAGAGACTCCCCATGCTGTGGAATAAAATCCCGGTTCATGTGAGGCAGAGCACCTCGCTGGCTCTGTTCAAGAGAAATCTTGACCGGTGGATGGGAGATCGTAGGTTTACCCCGGGAATCATCTCTGTGTCACTACTGGACAGAGGCACAACAAACTAATGGGCACAGTATTTCTAACATAAGGGGCGGAGTAAGCCACATAACTTTGGGCTAGGCTTATAAATGCCCTAGGGCAGTTAGCCTAGTATAAACCTATGAACCTATGAACCTATGCAGCTAACAGACAGTGGAGTAGATCTGCACATGAAATGTGTTACTATGCAGAAAACCTACCTGTAGTGCAGGTACATATGCAAATGAACAATTCACCATATAAAAATGTAGTAATGCAATTCAAAAACACTCCCACCACATGCCAAGGATGTCTTCTGGCAGCAAAGTTCCCAGAGATCTGTCAAAGGGTTTTATACTATTACAAAGAAGGGGCCATCTGAACCACAAGTGGTATAAGTGAATCACACATATGACACCCCCAAGTCCACAGACATGGAAACATACATATTGCAAAATGCTTGCACCCATCCTTTTACCCAATACTAACTATACTGCTGATTCTCAGGTTGAAAGAAACAGGAAGACAAGATAAAGAAAAGAGTCAGAGTTGATAACAGAAATTGCTGGTGTGGCAATTTCAAAAAACAATTCACAGTGAGGGTATTAAAAAAGAAGTGTGAACAAATAAATGTCATGAGAGTCAACAAGAGAGACAATATATGCAGTACAGGATTTATTCATGCTCATACAAGGCAACAACCATGGTAGACTTAAAGCAGGGTTTTTGGAAAAAAAAATGTTAGTTACAGAAACATGGGCAACTGCCAGTATTGGTCATACCTGTACATGTTTGGTAGGAGTAGAGAAAAATGCCAAATAAGACCATCTGCTGGCAATAAATGGAAGCATAATATAGGTGACTGCTAGACATACCACTTTACAGTAACGAGGACCAAAGTGAAGACAATTGTAAAGGAGATGCAAACAGTAGAAGAGAAGCAATCACGAGGACATAAAGCAAGAACCTCTAGCCACTGGTATTTAAGACAGCTGCTATTTCTTTGCTGAGCTGCATGCAAGAATTTCTGAGTGCATCCTGAAAATGCAATGGGTCAAAAACTTGGTTAGTCCTGGAAGACATCACAGAATAACTTTGTAATGAACACAGCAGTTATACCTTTGCCAAGTTAAGTGTCTTGTGCAGGGGATCCCAGTATTCCAGAATATTAGCTTCATAATTGCCATAGTTCATAATTGTCAGAAGTGTCATACTATTCAGTCTTGAAGTAAATTTGTGAATGCCAACCCAATTATCTAGTTTATGTTTAAAAAAGGTAGTGAGCTGCACTTCTTAATATGCAGGGAAAGTTTATTCCAGAGGTTTGGGAGGCACTGAGTTATTAGTCTGCCACTCTGCCATATTTTATTTATCTGATGATGAAAATTTAGGTCCCTGTTTATAGTATTGGTGGAGACATAGTACTTGCAGGAAAACAGGAAGTCCAGGACAATTGGGTCTCTAATGGTGTGACAAGTGAGACAGAGATTCACCTCAAAAGTCTGTAAGACACCAAATAAAGGAATAATGCTCCTTTTTCTTAGTAGCATGGTGACTTTTGGCCTGTGATGTTTTTGGTTAGGATCCTTTGGGGCCTTTCTAATTATTTGATATATTTAGTGTGATAAATACCTTAGGAAGCATTGCACTTGATAATTGGAATTATCAATGCTGTATATAAGGGAGTGTTATCTCTTCAGACCTTGATGATATTCGTTTCACTTACAGCTGGGCTAAACAAAAGGATTTCCTGGCAGCCATTGTCACATGATGGTCAAAAAGAGGGAGCTCTCAACCCACCTACCTACATCCTAGGCTACAGTTTTCTTTTGTAGATATCTTGTCCAGAAAGTATGATGAGGGGAGGGGTTGTCAAGCAAATGTGATAGCACTATACTTATAAGTATTTAGTAAAGGCCATTTTAGTACACCAAGAGATAATTAAAGAGAGTTCATTCTGGAGGGTCGGGTTATCATAGAGTAACTTAACAACAGCCACCAGTTTGCAATCATTTGCAAACATTGTTACTCAGATGCCTTGTTTCTCTGCTTGGAGATATGAGAAGTAAATTCCAATAGTTTCATAGTTTCATAGTTTAGTACTAGGCTATCTGCCCTGGGGCATTTGTAAGCCTAGCCATAGTGATGTGGCTTTCACCACCCCACCCCATGAAATGGTAGATGGTCCCCTTATATAATAGAATTAGTTTACTGTGCCCCTGTCTAGTAGTGACACAGATGTGACCCCTGGGGTAAAGTTACGATCTCCCATCCACTCATCAAGATTTCTCTTGAAGAGAGTTAGTGAGGGGCTCTGCCTAACATGAACTGGGATTCTGTTCCAGAGCATGGGAAGCCTCTGGGTTATGAATCTATCCCTCCAGCATGTCCTATTCATACTTGTGCCGAGGTTTAAGTCTTTAGCTCTCATGGTTCTGAAATAAATGACAGGTCCTAGCACCAAACCCCAAGGTAGACCACTAGCTGCTTTCATACTTTCTGATGAATCATCTGCAGCTTACACTGTTTAACTTCTGTCTTTTAGTCAGTTTTCTATCCATCTGACCACATTTGGGTCAATTTTTAAAGCATTTCACTTTTTGTATGATTCCAGCATGGGAAATGGTTTTAAAAGCCATTGCATGGCCACCATTTACAGCCTTGTAACCTTTTCAAAGAGATTTACCAGATTATAAAGACAAGAGCTGTCCTTCACAAGCAAAACTGTTTGCAATCCAGACTAAACAATCTTTTTGATATCACAATTTATGAGGTTAATTCTAATACATCCCATAGCTTTGTAAATAAAAATTGTAAGGTTGATAGGTCTAAAATTACCTGGGTCAGTTGTAAGCCTAACCTTATGGAAAGGCATCACCACAGTTTGTATGCCATTCATGAGGGATAAAACCAGTAGCTAAATTTAAATTAAACAGAGAGATCAAGAAAAGAGTGCCTGCAAGGACATGTTTAACATTGCCAGTAAATGTCAGGAACCAGAGGTGAGGCAAAAGTAATTTTAGCGTACCACACTTTATTCAACGCTTTCATCCAAAGACTTCCTCAGAATACAAGATAAAAAGTTCACTCAAATCAATCAAATAAATAGTCACATCAATAAAATCATTAATCAATTAACAACCTTGGTTGATAAACCATCATTTAGAAACCATGTGTAAAAAAAGGAAGGGAAAAGGAAGGGAAGGGGGGGGGGGAATAAAACAAATAAGGATAACAAAAAATTATTTCCGTACTAATCAAAATATGCCTGGAAATCCAGGTCCTTATTTAATTTTAATTTCCTATGCCTTAAAAACCATTTAATATTAATAGCTTCATTTAATCCAGGTTTCTTATCAGAGAAAAATCTAATTTGCCACATGGTTTCTCTTTGCTCTAAACAATTCTTAAAGTCCCCACCCCTGAGATCTTGTTACAAACTTCTAAAATAGAAAAAATAATTTTTTTATATTTTTCACACTCAAGGGTATGACGAAAAAGTGCATTCTTAGAATCCTTAACTCTAATACTGTAATTATGTTCCCTTATACGTTCCCTTAATCTTCGGGTAGTCATACCAATATAAAATGTCGAACAGCTACTACACATGCTAATATATACAACCCCTTTAGTGGAACAATTAACAAAACCAGGTACTTCAAGAGTGTTGTTAAGATGTTCCAACATAATAAAAGGCCCCTCAGATATGAACCTACAAAAATTAGATTTTTCACAACGAAACATACCCTTTTTACTAGTCAAAGAACTATTAAATTTGTGATCAGAATTTTCCAATAACCTTTTAAAATTGTAATGATTTCTAAAAACACATTTTGGTCGGTCACTTCATGTCTTGAACAAGTCAGAATTACCTTTTAATATACACCAATTCTTTTCCAAAATGTTCTTGATATTATAATAATCAACCATCATATCTAATGAACAAACTGCATCAAAAGAGTTTTTTCCTTTAAATTCCCTATCATTTTTTCCAACAATATTATTTAATGTTGTCCTCAAAATTGCTGGATAAAGAGAGTCTCATTTCTTCATAACCTCCCTACTAAGTTCATTCAAAAAAACAGGGTCAAAGCCCCTATTGATGAACATAAATTTGATCATTTCAAATTCCTTGATCAAGTCATTGTCCCTAGTGGTCATACAACAGGCTCTAATAAACTGTCCTTTGGGTATATTTTTCTTTACATACTTAGGATGATTACTGTTAAAATGTAAATAACCGTTGGTGAAAGTCTTTTTTCTGTAAACTGAACTTTGAAATTTGTTTACCTGATGGTCCCACCAAAGACTAACATCCAAAAAGTTAACTGAGAATTTCCCTTCACTAAAAACAAATTTTAAAAAATCGGATGAACTATTAAGATCAACTAAGAAAGAATCTAACAAATCCCAGTTGCCCTGTATAATAAAAAAAAGATCATCAATAAACCTACAATAAAACAAAATTTTTAATTTTTCTTGTATTTTTACCAATGAATTGGTCTCCCACCAAGCCATAACTATGTTGGCGTACGCAGGAGCAGCCGCAGAACCCATGGCTACCCCCCTCTTTTGTCTGTAATAATTGTTGTCAAAAATAAAAAAAATATTATTCAAAATAATATCAATTAAGTTACAAACTAAGGAAACATTCCCTGTTTTCATTCTAAAGTAAGTTGTTAAATAACTACGTACAGCTTCTAATCCCCCTTCATGAGGAATACAAGTAAAAAGAAAAACAACGTCAACAGAAAACATGACAAATTCTGTCTTACTCAAATCAATAGATTCTGAGAAAATTCTCAACTTGTTGAGAAAATCCCAAGAGTCCTTTAAGTAAGAAGATAAATTCTGCACTAAAGGGTTAAGAATAGCATCTACCAATAAAGCTATACCTTCAGTAATAGAATGTGGTGATGAAACAATCGGCCTAAAAGGCGGGTTAAGCAGGTCTTTGTGAATTTTTGGGATGCCAAAAAGCACCCCAATTTTTGGTTTTCAACAACACAAAAATCATACATTTGAAAATCCATGTCACCAGACATTAGTGCATCATACAAAAAAGAATAAATGTACCTGTAACTGTGATTAATATTAAATAATTGAACTTTCTCATATTCTTCAGTGTTACTTAAAATACATGTCATGATTTCCTTATATTTAGATGTGTTCATAACAACAATATTGCCCCCTTTGTCACTTTTCATGAACCTGAGGTGAGATTTTTTTTCTAAGTTCATTAAATGCCTTACGTTCTACAGTAGTCAAGTTGTCAAACCATCTCCTATTTGTTTTCAAAGTAACAGTCAAATCTTGTAAACACATTTCTTCAAAAACTTTAATGGTGTGATTTAAAGAAGGTGTGTAAGCAGAAGGTTTAAAAAACTTTTTCTTAGAACAAGGTACATTATTCATCAAAAAGTGAAGATTTAAATTACGAGTAAACTTTTTAATGTCAATAACTGTTTTACTAAATTCAGCCTTCCTGGTGGGAACAAAATTCAAACCGTACCTTAAGATACGGAGCTCAGTCTCAGTCAACACAGTATCAGATAAGTTCAGCACTTTAAAATTTTTGCTGAAAGCTGGATTCAAAGTCTCTAAATCTCATCCCACGATGAATTCGAACTGCTCACCATCCTGCTTCTTGTCGTTATAGTTCTTTTTACGTTGTTTCCTTTCTTGGTTAAAAAAGATTTAGAGCCACAATCAATGCCCCCATTGGTAAAATAATGTTGATTACCACTCTCATTAGCAGAAAAAAGCCCTTCCTGACATGTTTCATTGTTGACGTCAACCTCCTTCTGGATAGGAATAGATTTTTTTACAGAAGTCATATATGAAGATCCTTTGTCAAAATTAGATGTAGTTTGTAGATTGTTTATTAAGTCTAAGAATTATTGAGCATATCCTACATTGGAGATATAGGTGTCTCAGTTTATTGAAGAGTTGCTAAAGTCACATAAATAAGGGTGCTTTTGCCAATAGTGAGATTAATTAGAACACTGAGGATTTAGAGTTCATTTAGTTCAGTTTGGGAGCTCCTTGGTATCTACCTGGAGATATTATGTTCTGTACAAATACAGACACTCCTCCACAATTACCATTAAGCCTGATGGCATGAAAAGTGCAAACCCTGGGGTAGTAAGAGTGCTCTCTTTCCTTTTAAGCCATGTTTCGGTGACTACACAAATTCATATGCATTTTCCTTGAGTAGGGAGACCACATCCTTTTCAAACAACTAAATCAAACCGAGGCCTTGCTAAACATAAGCAAAGAGCAAATTATGATGAAAAGCCAGAAAAAAGAGCTACACACCACACCAAAAAGATCTGTGCTGTACACATAAATTGAGAAAATGCAGCAAGGACCATGGAAAGGCAGCTAGAGTTAAGTGCAGATGTAAATGCATAGAAGATCCCAATTGTTTTCCTGTGTCTGCTTCATAATCAGCAGCACAGGCCAATTAGGTTTACCGATATTTACTGATATGTACCACATATGTACCAAAGTGACTTGAATCAATGATCCTTACATTTAACAGTTATCCTACCTTTATATAGTGCTGGCAATAACAAGCATCTGGTAATGCAATAACTAAGCTTGGATTGTTGGCATGCTCCAATATCACTCAAATTAGAAATGGTCATCTACAACAGTTCTCTCGGGTTTGTTATGGTTGTAAGAAGCAAACTATATTTGCTGATACTTATTGAAATCAACAATATTCACCTACATCAGTTCTCCCACATTTCACTTGGTCACCAAAGGTACACATACAAGTTCTCTTCATGTACCAAAACATTTTCTGAGTACTTCTGTATACCTGCAGTTAGCATAGTTTGCCATCTATTACTCTAAGACTGAATTAGCCAGTAAATGGATTAGATGATGATAAGACATCTTAAGATCTAAGCATTTTGACTGGGAATGCTTGTAATACTTGTGAGATTTTTTCGAGTTAACAGCCAAGCCAGCTACTGGCTGATAATTAGGATATTGAAATCCTTGCCACACCTCCAGTTTCAGTTTGATCCTCATTTTAGTTGCTTAAAGCTTACTGTGAACCATTTTGTGAGGAGTACTGTTTTGTTCAGGGTTACCAGACTTGATGGACTAAAAGGAAACATATGGTTGTCAGAATTGTGGTCCAAAAGCCATGTGTTTGATATGTTTATTCCATTATGATTTCATTATGCCAGTGGTCTGGATAACAAGAAGGTTGTGGACTCTATTCCCCTCTCTAAGAGACTGTATTGCTGACACTGCCATGCAGCGTTGAGGTGTGGGGTGCTGCACTTCTGAGTGTGTTGTCCTTTAGATGAGATATTAAAGTGAGGTCCTATCTGCTCGCATTGATGGTAACTCAGGTGGATGCAAATGATCCTGTGGCACCTATTGAAAAGAGTATGGGTACTTTATTAAAATTCTTAAAATATTTACACTATTTACATTCTGTATTACGTTTTTACACTTATTTACATAGCTGCATTTCAATTTTTGCTTTTTTATACATTCAATTTCTATTACTCACATTCAGACATTCCCGCTACTCTTTTTCCAGAACCAAAATAATATTTTTTCAATATTTGTGACAATATCCATTTTCCATTAAATTTTATTTCATTCAAGCTTTCATTCCAAATAATCCATATTATACAAAACACTTTTCTATCCACATTTTTTACATATTTTCCTTGTTTGTCAGCATAATAACAAAGAAACCAAGTCTAACAGCAAAAAATAACACTGCAAAAAGAAGAAATGCTGGTCCAAAGCCACAAAACAGTATTTTAATAAACCAAATGTAAGTGCTTTCATTTCCAGTACTACAGAAACATCATCAGACCACCAATATTTTTCTTACATAACAAGTTGTTCATTTTAATTTGATTCATTTTATATATTTCTTTCTTTTTCATAAAAGAACATTTTCTTCTCTAAGTCTCTAAATGTTTCTTGACTTAATATCTTATACCTCTCTTTTTATTTTCTTCTTTTCTTCCTTATACATTCTAAAAATACTTTTTTATATTTCTCTTTAAAATTAAGCCATGAAACAATCCAGTTCTCATAAAACTCCCAAATAGTCATATGATTGTTCCATAATTTCACAAGTTTTTTTCTCTTCTAAATCTAATTCATTTTCATTAATTCTCTTTATTCCTTTCCTATTCTTATATATTCTTAATTTTCCTGTACTTTAACCCATATTGCCACATGATCTGAAAATCCAGCATGCTTACATTTCTTTTCTATAACTTTTAAACTATGAAAACAAAGCAAAAGTAAACCAATAAAATCACTGAAGCAAGGAAACACTGAACAACACTTTTAAACTATCATATTAAAAAATAATCAGTTTCTGTCCTACTTTAATTCCTTTTATAGGTCCAGAGGTTATTCTCCCATACACTTAACTTTCCATTTTTCATAATTTCTTTAGCCATTTTAACATCACAATTGCTCTTATTTTACATAAACTACAATTAAAATCACCCACAACTATAATGTCCATATTTCACAAACATATTGAAGAATATTTTTAAATATCATTTCTCTCTCTTTTTTTGTTGCATATGTATATAAAGCTATAATTATATACATATATATTTTTCAATCTCACCTCTATTACCATAGTTCATCCTATTTCCAGTATGGTTACATCTAATATTTTAAAGCTTTCTTGACATAATATACATATGCCTGAGCATTTTCCTTTCCCCATGTTCCAAACTACCACACCATTCCAAAGTTTTTCAGTTTGTATTCTTTCTTCCTCTGTTAATAATCTGATATCTTCTAAAACAATAATATGTGCATCTACTGCAGCACACCACTGTAATATATTTATTCTCCTTTTAAGATTGTTCATACTGTTCACATTTACAGCTAATATTTTCAGCATTTAAGAACAGTTAATATAATAAAATGTCTATCCCTTTCCTTTCTTATTTTCTCTAATCATTATGTTTTTGAATTTTATTTTCCTTTCTTTAACTCTTTTCCCTATCAAATTCTTTTTATTTCTTACTATGCACCAATCCACTTCTTCCTCATTTGTCTCCTCTGTTTCTTTTTTCTTGTTACTTTCTTTAACTTCATGTATAACCTATTTATCAGTTACATCTTTTTGTATATGTTCTTGTATAACACATTCTACTATCTCTTTATCCTGTATAACTTCATTTTAATTTTCATTTTTTCTGCACATTCATTTCACATTCTAGCCATGAATGACCAGTAATACAACATTTTTTTGTATTTTAAATCACAATTTTTTGCATTATGCCCTGTTTTGCCACATAAATAACATTTTTTATCAAATTCATTGATTAAATGATCTTTTTTTCTACAAAAATAAGTTTTTGTTTGACCCCTGTATTTCAAAAAAACCCTATTACCATGAACATCAATAGTACTAGCTACCTGTATAACATTATCATTTTCCATTTTCGGTATTACTCCACATTCACATCCTCCAGTCCATAATCCTCTTTCATCATATATTTTGTAGTGTCCATTACTTCTTTACATATAATTAACAAATGCTCTTTCAGTTCTTTTGCTTCAACTTCAGTTTTAAACTGGATCATTATTCTTGTTTGTCTGTAAAAAGCTTGCACTTCATATTCTGACCATGGATAAATATTTTTCTTTTGTTCATATGCACCCAAAAAAATTTCCATGCCCTGTCTAGTCTCAAATATCAAGTCACAAAAAGTCTCTTTATTAATTAAAATGAATGCTCTTACCTCTTTTGCTTTGACACCCAGAGGTGCTGTGACAGAGTCCCAAACCTTATACCTCTCCAAGCTCTCTTCTTTTTTGCAGCTCACATGCTCAGATGTACTGTATACTTCTTTTTTGTTTCTTTTATTTCTTCTTTCTTCTTTGCTCTTTCTCCCACAGTTTGTGCATAAGTTTCTGTCTCTTGAACTTTTCCTGGCACAGTCTCTTTTTCTCTTTTTTCTTCTTCTGTTTTCTCCATGATGTCACTCCATGAAATTGCTGCTCCACTTTCTGGTTCACTTTGATTTACCATTTCTTCCAAATAATCTTCCCGCAACCTTCCTGATTGGAGGGTTGTAATTATGCATTTCTTAGAGGTGACTGTCTCTTCTTCAAACAATCTCCTCTAAAAGTTTTCCTCTGAATCTATCTCTGTTACAGCTGCAATCTCCTTTTCTTCCACTATCACTGTTTTTTCTGCACCCACAGCGTCAGAAAAAAACTTCTGGTAGTGATTCCACCATTTCAACTACATTTACATCTACCTTCACTTCATGTTCATCCAAAGCTGAATGAGCCATATTTTCTCTCTGTTCCTCATGGCCGTCTCCATGCCAGAACAGGAAACAGGAAATCAGGATGTGTAACACAGAAATCCTTCCCCTGACTACCAAGTGTAGGGGAAGTTCCCTGATGTTGTGATCAAATTTCCTTTTGCAGTAGAAATGCCACCTTGGTTCTCCTCTGAAAAGGGGCCACTAACCTAGTTGGGCTAACCTGGTCAACAAAAGATAAATAAACAAAGAAATATATTTATGAAATGAGCA
This sequence comes from Protopterus annectens, assembly GCF_019279795.1. Taxonomy (NCBI): domain Eukaryota; kingdom Metazoa; phylum Chordata; order Ceratodontiformes; family Protopteridae; genus Protopterus; species Protopterus annectens. The sequence goes on from NC_056735.1 coordinate 838,421,436, forward strand.
CTCAACATGATATTCATCACATAGCCTTCTTCCTGATCTATGCGAGTTGCCAAATTGGAACTGCCTGGAGTTTTTTGTAGCTTGCTTCCTGTGAGAAGAAGGGCATGCTTCTTCATTATGGACAACTGTTTAGAGGTGGATTCCACTTGAAACTTCATTGATTAGGTGACTCATGTTCTACCTGGGACTGCTTGGATTTTTTCAAATTTGGATGGTTACATAGCTTGTGCTCTTTTTGCTTGAGGCATGGCTAAGGCATGTTTCAAGATTTTGGATGAATGGAACATTGAAGTCATACAGATAAGGTAAGTGTGGGTTTGTGAAACTAATTCTAAAACCTGCAGATATTCTGAATGATTCCTCATTACAGGGCACAGTACTTGTGTGAGTGTAGGTGGGGTAGAGATAGAGAAAGGTTAAGTGAGGGTATAGATGCAGTGTAGTGCCATGCATGTGTGCTTGTGTATGTGTGAGTGTGTGTCTGACCTATCTTGGCTTTTGGTAGTGTTACAGAAAGTGTTTTTCAAAGGTAATGTTTAGGGCTTGTGTTGGGGGAGGGGCGGGTTTGGGACAGCAAGGTACTGTCCCTATGCCTTTTAACAGACAACTATAATGTGGGTGCTGTTATTCAATCTTCCACTGACTCACAATAACTTCATTATGAATTAAACCATGTTACAATCTGTGCAAGGAAAATGGTCTCAAAATAAATATAAAAAAAGGCAGTATAGTTTATTTTGGTAAACTAAGAATTTCATATCATATGGTGTAGGTGAAATATCCTTCTAATCAGAAACATTTATAAGAGATCCAGGCAGGCACTCTTGTTTATAGTTATTTATCTTTTGACAATCATGGCTCCACAATGATTCAGAGACCCTTCTGTTTGGCTCATCTAATTATGAAGGAATCACCTAAAGATTGAAAGAAGTCTTAATTCACCTTTACTCAAATCTAATCAAAGCTGTTATTGCATATAATGTCTCTTTTGGCATATATTTGTCTAATACCAATGATAAGGCATAGTGTTATTCAAGCCCCACTGATAAAACCAAAAAAGCAACAATGTTAGGCAAAAGGGGTCCAAACTACATTACAAAAAAAAAACAGCGCAGCAAATAAAAAAAGAATATTTATTGTACAGCTCAGCAAATAAAAAATTAATAATATTTATTGAACGCTTTTGTCCTCAAAAAAATGGAACTTCATCAGAATACAATCTCCATTGCATCACTTCCTTATATATATAATTATTTAATTAATAATTTGAATTAAAAATAATTAAAGCAGTAATTTAAAAAGACTTACTCACAAAAGTTGACTTACAAATATTCACAAAAGAACATTGCTAATGCAAGTGTTTAAAATGGAACAAAATCCTATAGGATCCTCCATGGGACCTGTACATAGTCTTTCAAGCCACAAAATATCCCACCATTATTGCTCTCCTATTCCTTTGCAGATCAAATGGTTCTGTAAATACCAAGTTAAAGGATTTAAATCTTAATCAGTTGGTAAACAAAATGCTCTGGTGTGATAAATTCGTATTACAGCTTATTCCTTATCTCTAGAACAATCTTTCAGTCAGGCAGAAGAGCACCCTTGCCACCTAGATAACTGCATGGGTAATCTCTGATCCACTCCAGTCTTATTTTCTGTTGCCCTCCTTAAAGATAGAGGGATGCTTTAAAAGTGAGTTTATGCTAAGGTGGTACTGGTCTGTACAATGATCATACACTTCTTACCTAAAAGTCTATGAATCTTCAGAGCTGTGTTGAGTTCATTTTGGGGGGGAGGGGCAGAGGTTGTGGTCACATTTTCCATATGCATTTTGTATAGTTTTGAAGCAGTTATGCTATTCTTTGATGTATTATGTGAATGTTACTATGCAGTTTTATAATGTATTGTGTAATTAGTGTTGCTATTTCATTATGTTTACCTTTAGGAATGTTTCTACAGTGGTTGAATGTGCAGCATTTCTGCTTACTCTATAGAAGGTTTTGCTGTACTGTGCGAGGACTAATAAGATAAAGTTTGCATGATGTGGCCACAGTGTAGGTAAATGCTTTATCTTATATACCACACACACACACACACACACACACACACACACACACACACACACACACATGTGCATGCACACTTGTGCACAAACGCACACACATGCCTGCAGACTCAAACACACACGCACACACACACACACACACACACACACACACACACACACACACACACACACACACACACACACACACATGCAAATATACAAGGGCACACATGGACATACAAGCCCAATCTCCTCAGTCATTCCCCACCCTCTGTCAACTCTGTCATGCACCTAACTCACCTTAATTCATCTTGATCATAATCAGGGTTTTATCCCTGCACATTACAAAGCTGGCTACAGACACCTGCACACAGATTTCTACCTTTTCAACATGCACACCATAACAGAAATTATGGTTTTCCCATCACTTCCAGTTTGTTTCACATCATCTCAGTCATTCAGGAGGATATCAATTTCAAGTTCTGAGAGCACAGTTTCTGAACCTTATATGTCATATATGAACATTTGCAGCTACCATTCATAGCATAGCTGGTGCTTTCAGCAGCTGCAAAGCATTAGCTGTTGTTTAAATGATAGGTTATCTAAAAATAACAGCATAACATGCCTGAATGCTACAGTCTGGTGATTGTTTAATTCAGGTTGTCAACTTTCTGACTGGTGGCTAATGTTCTTAACAGTAGTGGTGCCAGGATACCATATTGTCTGAGCAACCAGCTTTACCTTCACCCTCCACTCATCTTCCTTTCATAACTTGTTACAGGGAAGAAAGCTTTGCACTAGGGCTGCAAGGAAGTCAGACTAATGCAAAGTTAATTCCTAAGTTACATTTTGTTGGAAGCATGATAGGGAGTTACTCATTATTATGAAATAGTTATATGCTATGTCTTAGTACCAGACCTCCATGGGTCAAGGCAAAGGACTAGGCTATATATTGTTTTTTGGCATCCTCTTCATTCTTCATCCACTGGATGTGATGCAAATTAATGTCATTTCTGCTTTAGTTAGCTTGCTTATAAGATCTTTGGTCACAGTATAAAATTAAAATAGGTGAAAAGTGTTTTTTTAATGACTGCAAATGATTGTTTCTTAATGAATAAAAAGATCGACAAAGTTATTTATCCTGTAATGCAGATATGTAACAGTTTTAGCAAATATTCAGTAGTAAAGTGCAATGTAAACAAAACTGTATTGTGAGCTGCTAATTTCTGGGCAGGATCTGGATATACACCCGTGACAATTGAATGCATTTTTAGCATCCCTTCAGAATGTCTGCAATGATTTAAGGTTCATACCCACAGGTAAATATTGACACTCTACAGCATATGTACATGGAAGATAATCTTTTGGATGAGTCGAACATGTATAACAAATACCCGTTTTCCTTGGACAAGTAAGGATTTGATGATCATCTAATTTGAAATTCATCTGTAGCAGAAAATTGGAATCTAACAACGTTTTAAAGAGCTATGCAAAAATCTAATAATTACATTTGCTCAAGAAAGACCAAGATCCACTCTAGATACTGAATACTTTGGGAATTTTATGAGATACAACCAGAAGTTATATTTCTTTCCAGTGAACAGTAGCAGCCTTTACAGAATGAAGAAAAAACAATGCTAAGAAATGAAGCTAGAGGGTTTCTTTTAATGACATTGCAAGACATATTTAGTCAAAAGCATCTCTGAAACATTGTGGGAAGGAGATGAACAGTAAAGGGTAGTTGTTTTTTTTTCACATTGGTGAATTCTTAGAACTTTAGAGAAGGGTAATTTAAAATGTACTGCAGGTTATTTTGGGAGGAAACTAAAGAATATAGACCTATACAGCTGTCAAGTAGTTCATATCTCATTGGTATATGACTGTAATGTAAAGGGGAAATCTTTGCTATCAAATTATTAGTACATTAGCATGTCTTGGCAGCTTTGAAGGACAATATTAGTTTATAGCTATTAAGCATTAGGATGGAAAAACATTTCATGGGAGATGGAATTGCAGAACAGCAAGTATTAATCTCAGGTAACCAAGAGGTACTTCATATCACCATCACATAAATTACTAAGCATTCTTTGATCAACCATAAGGGTTAGAAGAGGGTATAAAGCCTCACCTAAGATGCCCATTCAGAGGAGGAAGAAAATATACATGTATGTTTCTGAAGACAATTGGAATACCTAAGGCCTTAAACATGAATAAAGTTTTGTTAATGACTACTCCCCTATGGATACTGCTAATGAGTTCAGCTCTTACAGCAAAATATCATTTAAAAAGCAAAAAGTGATTCTAGGATCAGTAAACTACTTGGGGAGGATGAAAAGTCACCCATTCAACCAATGTACTTTTACTCTATAAAGAATGCAGACAAAACACTGATAAATGGCAATTCCTTAGAACTGATAAGGAAACCATGGACAATACAATGATATTTCTGCCACAATTAATTCATAGACCTCAGCTGGCAGTTACCTGATGAAGTGTGCACACACGAGTTTGCGTATATGAGACCTGCATTCTGAATACTTTAGCTTGTGGTCTTTCCTACAGAAAACAGCCACTGACAATTGAAAAAAATTAAGTGACCATCCGAACTTTTACAAAGAAAGAGAAGTAAACAGCTGTGGCTACAAAATGATACATAAAGTTTTGGCAAATAAAGCTTTGTCTTATTTCACTATTATTATAGAGGTTCCGATTGCTAGCATAGGGGATTAATCTTTATAAAATGTGTAATAGTGAATGCACTTCCCATGAAGCTTAACAGTAGAAGAGGATCTCAGTAGTGGGCTGACTCAGCATTAGCTTGGAAGGGAGGAGGAAGGAGGAAGTGGCATTTCTTGGTTTTCTCACCAGAGTTCTGATACTACAGATGTTTGTGGTAGTACAGTTATGGGATATTGTTTTATCAATTTCTTATTGAACGTAATTGATGACTTAAATATCTACTTCCTTTTTGATAATGATGTATTAAGATAACATAGTGAGAGATCACTTTCAATAATTTTAATATATGTTCCAACATCCCTGGAATTAAGATAATAAAGTTATGAAATCATACTGTGTTGAATGTGAAGGAAATGACCAAAAGAGATGATTCAGTTGCAGCTAATAGGGCCATAAACTGAAATAAAGTATGAGATATTACTGAACCAAGAGTGTGACATTACATTTATTGAGTTAAGGACTACATGACAGCCTTGCTGAGTAAAAGATGGCTATCTTTAATCTAAGGTGAGTGACAGTATAAGCACATACATCTGTTCTATTACAAAATGAAAGTGGAATAGTGGGTGAGACAAGTGACAATTCATACTGTCCAGACAAGTGAGTTATGGACCAATCCACTACAAAACATTTTCTGAAGGCTTGAGGGCTAAAGCTATGCAGACAATGTTCACACTTGTGCAAATGTCTTTCCATAAGGTAAAGGGATGGGGCTGATTGGAAGTTGGCTGAGCTGGGACTAAGCTTAGATAACAAAGTCCTAGGCCAGTGATGGGATAGAAGCTGGTACCTGATGGAGCAGTGCAGATATCAAACTTAGTGTGGGTCAAAGCTTATGTACCAGTCATTTGGAATAAGACTGAGGAATAAGTGTTATACCTTAAAGGTCTAAAAAACTGGTTTGAACAGATCAGTTGAATAAAGTTAAAGTGTCATGACTAAAAAGATAGAAGATGAGATAAATAAAGCTAAAAGAAGTACAAAGTATTTTGATAGTATTTCAATAAACAGCTATTTTGATCAATACAGACAGAAGCATATATGGATTAGGCAATGGTAGATATACTTTAATAAAAGTGGGAGTTCTAGCTAATAAAATCCTAATGTTCATCTGATTTGGTGTAGAGAAGTAGTTTATGATATGGAATAAATGGAGAATTAGGAACGCATTAGAGTTACATGAATTAAGAAAAGTGCAACCTGTATTTCTGTATGTGTGTGCACATGCGAGCACGCGTGTGTGTGTGTTTCTGTGTCTATGTGTGCTGTAACATGTTCAATAAATCTTCTTTCGATTAATGGAATATTTTATAGTTTCAGCAATATTTAAATATTTGTATCAGTTTTGTATCTATAGAAAAATGAACTGTTAAAATTAACAGCAAAGTATTACAGCAATCCTTATGTTGTGAAAAAGAAGGCAACATGCAATAGGTACCTGAAAAAGATATACCCCAGGATTTAATAAAATCTGTGTAGGCACTGTGTAGAGCCTACATTCAATGAATCCATGTCCGTGATCACAGTTCCCCCTCAGCAGCATGCCATACATATTAATGATGGCACATTGCCGAAGGAATACCAAGAAACATGGTTATTGAATCAGTGTAGGGAGAGATGTAGTGCTAATAGTAGCTGCAGATGAGTATGAGACTCGCTGCAATATTCTTTGTGTTATTGCTATTTTTATGTTTTTTTCTTTTCCTTTGTTTTATTTTAATGTTTTTTTTTTTTACAAAAAAGCATGTTTGCACAGTGTGGCATGGAGTGTAGTACATATCATATAGCAGACGTCTGCCAGACATCTAAAATAGAAACTAGATGTGATTAATTATTTATTTAAAGGTGTGTTTCAGTGTATCTAATTGTGTTTGTGCAGTGCAGCACAGTGCTCAGCACTGCTTTTAGGTAGCTCAGTGGTATATGTGAATGTATATCAGATTTCTTAATATTTCTGTAGCTAAATGGGTAGAGTTATGGCTTCATGTGCAGTAGGTCCAGGGTTTGAATACATGGAAGGGAAAATATCATTTACTTTTGATATACATATTATTAACTTTTGTTATAAAAGATGGGTCCGCTGCACTCTGCTAAGCTCTCCTCAACTGTGCTTAGACCTGCTAAGCACTGCATAAACATGATAACTGCTACTAATCTTTGTGCACTGCTTGGCTCTTCTTGGCTAGCTTGCACTCTGCTAAGCTCTGCTAAGACTATGGGTCTGCGAGTTTTCACACCTCTCACCTTAGCTGTGCTTGTTTGCACAGTGCAAAGCGGCACAATGCTTTTTTGAATGTAGCCCAATAACGTGTAAAGGTGGTGTTGCTTGTCTAGTCAGGATAAATAGATGAGTCTTCATTGGATTTCTTCAACCAGCTTTATTATGTACAAACACATCAGGATTGAGGCTTAATAAATTTAACTTAGATAAACTTATAAACAAACTGGCTATTACATTCATACCTGCTCACTCTCTGGCTGCACTCACAAAAAGGCAGTGACGCTAGCATATGCTTGCTATTTATATGCACATTCAGCCCTTGAAATGCTTTTCAAAGACACAGCACACACACTTTATTCTACATCTTCCCTCTTTGAGAAATAAGTCATGCAATGTTGACGACATTAATTGACATGCAGTCAATATAAATAATTCTTTGTCATGCAATTATACAAATCTAAATACATACAAACAATTATATTCAGGTTGCTCTGTATTTCACTCTAGGTCTGGAAATATGACCAAATTGTGTGACATAAAAATTAAGATAATTAATATAAGAATTGGGACTAGCAACTGGGACTGTCTCTGTTGAATGTTCAACTTTAGGGACATCAGGAACATCATCAGGAATGGAAGTAGAAGTTAAGACGTTCTGCAACAGGAACATTGTCTGTATTGCTCTGAGATCTAGAGTCTGTATCACAGGAACAATGCTGCGATATCAATTCTGATACAAGAAAATGATGACTACAATTTGTCGAGTACTCCGCACCCTCAGATTCTATGAAGTAGGATCTCGGATCAGTAAATATAACTGTTACTTGACCAATCCAATCAAAACCTTTCACCGTTTGTACCCTTATTGTATCTTCTTCCTTCAGTGCATGAAGAAATCTGCTCAATTTATCACAGCTGGACGTCTGGAAAGAGTGCTTTCTGAAGAGTTGGGCTCTAATTGTCCTGTTCTTCTTAGCTTTAGGCCTCAACAAACCTTGATCTGATAGGCAATGTTGTTTTGATTTGCCTAGATAGAAGTCTCTGAGCAGGCGAGCCAAGTATATCATCACAGGGTATGTTTCTGAGATTAAGTAAATTAAAAAAAAATAGTATTGTCATGCTTTGACCTCTCAAACAATTGCTTTACACTCTGTACTGCATATTCAGCTTGTCCATTTGACTGTGGATATTCTGGACTACTAGTAACATGTACAAAGTCCCATTCTTTTGCACATTTCTGAAACAACTGACTAGTAAATTCAGTACCATTGTCAGAAATAACTTTGTGTGGACTACCATGGACAGAGAAATTACATTTCAACTTAGTGATAACAGCAGTAGACGTTAGATTAGGTAATAACGCAATCTCAAACCAGTTCAAATTAAGAGTCTACTAATACTAAGTAATGCTGATTGTTCCACTCGAATATATCAGTGGCTACTTTCTTATCTCCCCTTTTTCTTTTCTTTATTTTTTTTTAGTGTAGAGCTGTGCAGCCCACCGCATTGCACAGCTTTGCTTAGCTCAGCTAAATAGAGCTCTAATGAGTATATGTGTTTATAACATTGTAAGTCACATGTACAAAATAAACACCTCTACCATGTTTTGAACACAAGCCCATCACACCTACAGTACACTGCATTAACTCACCATGTCACGCAGATCTTAATTAAAACAGGTGTTTGCATCAAAACATTGTGATTGCCACTTACAGTCATTAGGCGTGTCTCAGTGGAGCTGTGCACCATGCCACACCGCACAAGCTAGAATTAAAAATTAATGGGAAAAATGGGAGTGTTTCTTGGAGTCTGGTGCAATAATACAGCACTAGACAGCCAAAGACATAAAATGGATGCAATTGATGTCTGTGATAGCAGGTAAATGTGCCCTTGTATCAGCAACATATAGAAAAACACCTGCTAATGCAGCAATGGCAAAGAACATGTTCAACTTTGACCCTGGTGCAGAACTACAGTTATAGAAAGCCATGCACATACTGATGGATGCAGGTAAAGTGTGTCACAGCCTGTATGTCTGCACATATACCTTGCAAATACACTTGCTGTAGCAGTGACTCAGTAACTCTGTCTGTTAAATGCCTTGCATGCAGTACATTTTGCCACACGCAGTCTTGGGTTCAAATTCAGTCTTATGTTGCAGTGCAATTACATTATAGTGAAGACAGCAATTAATGACTGAGTCATGCAACATTTATCTGCACAGGTTACTACTAATTAATGAACTGCAATCCAGTTTTGCAAGTCAAAGGCCTGCAGGTGAGGACACACTGCAGACATCCGTATAGCATATCTATATGTCACCTACTACTGTGTTATTGGCACTGTTGCAGAACAGATGTACCTTAATCACATGCCTCGGTTCAACTGTAAAGGGTAGCCTTACCCTGGCTCTGCCATAATGACAGGGCTGCCACAGCTACCACAGTTACATGGACAGCTTGTTGTCCTCCAAAGTGCTCACCCCCCCCCCCATGTGTTCTAGGCTGCAGCAGCATCTGCAGCCTGTAGCACACGCACTTGTATATAATGATAGCTACTACAGACCTACCAAACCTCCCAATCCCCTAGCACTAGTAATCCAGACACAGCCATACTTAACTGGGGGAACAAAGGTCCAGAGATTTGGACATGTTTTAAAGTTTGCTCCTACATTGATAGTAAGTTGATATAATAACATCTGTTGCATTAGCATACATATTCAGAGGGGTATGAAGTCTGACACTCAAAAGTTTGTCTTCCATTACTGACCTCAACCCACAATGTTTTCAATTGAATTGCTAAATGACCACAATGTCATGGGACACTGACTAAACATAAGAGGCAAAACTGGACAGACTGCATTAACCTCTACATTTGACAGTCCTAGTATCTACCCTCTGTGATGCTGTAGTCTTAGCACCTCAGTAATGTCCATCTTACGAGCTATGAAAGGGGCCCGGGTCTATATGAAGGCCTTATATATATTGCACTGTGGTGCCATGCCATTGGCTAATGATAGTGCAATTCATCTGTTTTGGCTGCAATTACTATATCAGAGCCACAGATTGGTGCAGAGGCAATTACCTGCTAATGAGCAGTACCTTAAAAAGGGAAGCAGCTGGTTATGGGGAACAAGTCTGTATTTGACTTACCTCACACAGAAAGCAAATTTTCAAAAGATTACCAGCAATAAAGTTCAACAAAGGAGTACTGCACTCAACCAGGTATATAATCGATTTCTCCATATAACAGGAGGTAGATGGGAGAATGGAGGTATGGGGAATATGAATCACAGCAGTGAGCCTGTCTTAGATCTATGGTAATGACATGTCATTGATACTCAGCTGTCCTAAATCTTCAGACATGTCTCTCAAATGTCCCTGATTTCCACTCACATCTTAGCTCTGTCCCCCTTATTCCCTCCTACAATGGTTGGCTGTTGTAGGGAAGCTAGTGAGCTACATGTAAAACATAGTGACAATAAGTAAGAGTTTATACACCTGTCATGTCAGATGATGTACACTAATTCACCACCTCTCATTCTGTCATTGTCTCACATAAATAGTTGTAACATTTTAAATGTGCACCTGATGTACTCTGACTACATCCATGATCCTGTTTACATTGTTCCCTGTCTGGCTGAGAGCTATGCCTAACATAGCTGTCAACCTGTTATAGCAAGAAATCTGAACAAAGCCATAATTCATGGAGAGACAAAGGCCTGAAATTAGGGACACTGTAACTATTGCTCGTACAAAGTAAGAAAGTGAATAGAATAACAGATATCACAGTAGCATAACTGTGTTCTGAAGGGTATGACATCTTAAACTCAGATGTCTGTCTTTGTTTTCTGACATAAACCATCAATGATTGGCCAACCTTTTGTCAGAAATCCACAATGTTGTACAGAAGTGACCAAAACTATGAAGCAAACATCTTGACATTCTGCAAACATATGTGTAGTTGAGAGGTATGATGCCTACAGGGAACATATACTACAGCAGGTTTGCATTGGTTGAATTGGTTTCTATCAGTGTGGCACACTGGTGTTGCTGGACTGTCTCCATGTAGTAGTTGTAAATGCACACTGCTATTTGACTGGCAGTGGCCATACAACATATTAGTGGGTGTTCACCCATAGGGGACACACCACAGTAGACTGCAGTGCTGGGTGTAGGAACATACAGCAGAATCTGTCACAGCACATGGGGACATAACCTAGTATTGCTACTATCTTGGTGGTATCCACACAGTTAGTGTGTTGCCAGATTGTGGGGTATGATGTGTAAAGGAGCAGTGGATAGTGCAGGCCATTATGGGTGTGCTACATCTGTATATAGTGGATGTCCATGTATCTGGTCCTGTAATATGTTCCCCTCCTGCTGTCTTTCAGGAACCATGTACCGCAGAAGACATGCCCCCTTCTCAGATGCGGAAAATGACATAATAGTGGATGGACTGAAGCAGCACCATCAGATCTTGTTGTCCAGGGGGAGGCATAATCGGGAACAGCGAGCACATTGTGGGCAGAACTTGTGCAGGATGTCAATCAGATTGGCCAACAGGACAAGACCTATGAGCAGGTCTGACACTGGCCCACAGACATGCTGAATGCTGCACGATGAAGGGAAGCTGTTGTTGCCAGGGACCGTGCCACCATTGGTGAATGGCCTGCAAAAGAACAACCACTCTTGGCCACAGAGGAATTCCTGGTGAACCTAGAAACACATGACAGCTTCCAGGCATCCATCATGTCATGGAGGTGGGTGCCACAGTGTCCACAGCAGAAGAGCATCCAGGTAAGTGCAATGTGTTCACCAGTATAATACAGTTGCAATCATTGTATCGGGCTGCACATACCTGTACATGGGTGCAGGGTCTATCTGCATTGGGGTGGGGGGTCTGTTGGGATTTAAGCTCAGTTGTGCATACATACTTAGAATGTCAGTAATACAGCCAGTATCACAGTAGCTACTGTACATGTGGATATATGCATATATTACCTTGTAGTGCTGCAACATTAGGTGGTGCTGACAATACCTCTCTATGGTTCATAGACTGGGTAATCACAGGTGTGTATTTGAATGACCATTGACACATTTGTACTTAT